>NC_091477.1:125240967-125385967 GCF_036971445.1 Narcine bancroftii | reverse complement strand
TCTTAACCCTACCCCTCTTAACCCTACCCCTCTTAACCCTACCCCTCTTAACCCTACCCCTCTTAACCCTACCCCTCTTAACCCTACCCCTCTTAACCCTACCCCTCTTAACCCTACCCCTCTTAACCCTACCCCTCTTAACCCTACCCCTCTTAACCCTACCCCTCTTAACCCTACCCCTCTTAACCCTACCCCTCTTAACCCTACCCCTCTTAACCCTACCCCTCTTAACCCTACCCCTCTTAACCCTACCCCTCTTAACCCTACCCCTCTTAACCCTACCCCTCTTAACCCTACCCCTCTTAACCCTACCCCTCTTAACCCTACCCCTCTTAACCCTACCCCTCTTAACCCTACCCCTCTTAACCCTACCCCTCTTAACCCTACCCCTCTTAACCCTACCCCTCTTAACCCTACCCCTCTTAACCCTACCCCTCTTAACCCTACCCCTCTTAACCCCCTCAGATTTTTATAAAAATAATCCTCATTTCACTGCATCTTTTTATCTCCATCCATCTACTCCTCCTTTCTGTCCAGTCTCCAAGGCCATACCTGTAAAGTTGGTTGAGGTTCAATTCTTTCTGGGATGTCACCTGAAAACAGAAAAGGCACACAGAGCAAAAAACCACAACTGCTCCATAAACTATCAGGTTGTTTTACCACATTTTATATAATATTTCATCACTCCAGTAGTCTTTTAAAATGATCATTTTACAAAGGGCCAGTTCACAACATCAATTTCATAGCATTAATTTCAAAACATTTCTTTCAGATTCTGTTTGCCACACCTTAACTTCAGGACCTTAACTTCAGGACCTTAACTTCAGGACCTTAACTTCAGGACCTTAACTTCAGGACCTTAACTTCAGGACCTTAACTTCAGGACCTTAACTTCAGGACCTTAACTTCAGGACCTTAACTTCAGGACCTTAACTTCAGGACCTTAACTTCAGGACCTTAACTTCAGGACCTTAACTTCAGGACCTTAACTTCAGGACCTTAACTTCAGGACCTTAACTTCAGGACCTTAACTTCAGGACCTTAACTTCAGGACCTTAACTTCAGGACCTTAACTTCAGGACCTTAACTTCAGGACCTTAACTTCAGGACCTTAACTTCAGGACCTTAACTTCAGGACCTTAACTTCAGGACCTTAACTTCAGGACCTTAACTTCAGGACCTTAACTTCAGGACCTTAACTTCAGGACCTTAACTTCAGGACCTTAACTTCAGGACCTTAACTTCAGGACCTTAACTTCAGGACCTTAACTTCAGGACCTTAACTTCAGGACCTTAACTTCAGGACCTTAACTTCAGGACCTTAACTTCAGGACCTTAACTTCAGGACCTTAACTTCAGGACCTTAACTTCAGGACCTTAACTTCAGGACCTTAACTTCAGGACCTTAACTTCAGGACCTTAACTTCAGGACCTTAACTTCAGGACCTTAACTTCAGGACCTTAACTTCAGGACCTTAACTTCAGGACCTTAACTTCAGGACCTTAACTTCAGGACCTTAACTTCAGGACCTTAACTTCAGGACCTTAACTTCAGGACCTTAACTTCAGGACCTTAACTTCAGGACCTTAACTTCAGGACCTTAACTTCAGGACCTTAACTTCAGGACCTTAACTTCAGGACCTTAACTTCAGGACCTTAACTTCAGGACCTTAACTTCAGGACCTTAACTTCAGGACCTTAACTTCAGGACCTTAACTTCAGGACCTTAACTTCAGGACCTTAACTTCAGGACCTTAACTTCAGGACCTTAACTTCAGGACCTTAACTTCAGGACCTTAACTTCAGGACCTTAACTTCAGGACCTTAACTTCAGGACCTTAACTTCAGGACCTTAACTTCAGGACCTTAACTTCAGGACCTTAACTTCAGGACCTTAACTTCAGGACCTTAACTTCAGGACCTTAACTTCAGGACCTTAACTTCAGGACCTTAACTTCAGGACCTTAACTTCAGGACCTTAACTTCAGGACCTTAACTTCAGGACATTAACTTCAGGACATTAACTTCAGGACATTAACTTCAGGACATTAACTTCAGGACATTTACTTCAGGACATTTACTTCAGGACATTTACTTCAGGACATTAACTTCAGGACATTAACTTCAGGACATTAACTTCAGGACATTAACTTCAGGACATTTACTTCAGGACATTTGCTTCAGGACATTTGCTTCAGGACATTAGCTTCAGGACATTAGCTTCAGGACATTAACTTCAGGACATTAACTTCAGGACACTAACTTCAGGACATTAACTTCAGGACATTAACTTCAGGACATTAACTTCAGGACATTAACTTCAGGACATTAACTTCAGGACATTAACTTCAGGACATTAACTTCAGGACATTAACTTCAGGACATTAACTTCAGGACATTAACTTCAGGACATTAACTTCAGGACATTAACTTCAGGACATTAACTTCAGGACATTAACTTCAGGACATTAACTTCAGGACATTAACTTCAGGACATTAACTTCAGGACATTAACTTCAGGACATTAACTTCAGGACATTAACTTCAGGACATTAACTTCAGGACATTAACTTCAGGACATTAATTTCAGGACATTAATTTCAAAACATTTCTGGTTCTGTTTGCGACACGTCAATTTCAAGAAAATAATTTCAAAACATCATCAAAACATTTCTGGTTCTGTTTGCGACACGTCAATTTCAAGAAAATCATTTCAAAACATCATCAAAACATTTCAGGTTCTGTTTGCAACACGTCAATTTCAAGACATTAATTTCAAGACATTAATTTCAAGACAATAATTTCAAGACAATAATTTCAAGACAATAATTTCAAGGCATTCATTTCAAAACATTTCAGGTTCTGTTTGCGACACGTCATTTGCAAGACAATAATTTCAAGGCATTCATTTCAAAACATTACAGGTTCTGTTTGCGACACGTCATTTTCAAGAGAATAATTTCAAGGCATTCATTTCAAAACATTTCAGGTTCTGTTTGCGACACGTCATTTTCAAGACAATTATTTCAAGGCATTCATTTCAAAACATTTCAGGTTCTGTTTGCGACACGTCATTTTCAAGACAATAATTTCAAGACAATAATTTCAAAATATTTCTTTAAGGTTCTGTTTGCGACACGTCAATTTCAAGACATTAATTTCAAGACATTAATTTCAAGACATTAATTTCAAGACATTAATTTCAAGGCATTCATTTCAAGGCATTCATTTGAAGACATTTCTTTCAGGTTCTGTTTGTGACACGTCAATTTCAAGAAAATCATTTCAAAACATTATCAAAACATTTCAGGTTCTGTTTGCGACACGTTAACTTCAGGACATTAACTTCAGGACATTAACTTCAGGACATTAACTTCAGGACATTAACTTCAGGACATTAACTTCAGGACATTAACTTCAGGACATTAACTTCAGGACATTAACTTCAGGACATTAACTTCAGGACATTAACTTCAGGACATTAACTTCAGGACATTAACTTCAAGACATTAACTTCAGGACATTAACTTCAGGACATTAACTTCAGGACATTAACTTCAGGACATTAACTTCAGGACATTAACTTCAGGACATTAATTTCAGGACATTAATTTCAGGACATTAATTTCAGGACATTAATTTCAAAACATTTCTGGTTCTGTTTGCGACACGTCAATTTCAAGAAAATAATTTCAAAACATCATCAAAACATTTCTGGTTCTGTTTGCGACACGTCAATTTCAAGAAAATCATTTCAAAACATCATCAAAACATTTCAGGTTCTGTTTGCAACACGTCAATTTCAAGACATTAATTTCAAGACATTAATTTCAAGACAATAATTTCAAGACAATAATTTCAAGACAATAATTTCTAGACAATAATTTCAAGGCATTCATTTCAAAACATTTCAGGTTCTGTTTGCGACACGTCATTTGCAAGACAATAATTTCAAGGCATTCATTTCAAAACATTACAGGTTCTGTTTGCGACACGTCATTTTCAAGAGAATAATTTCAAGGCATTCATTTCAAAACATTTCAGGTTCTGTTTGCGACACGTCATTTTCAAGACAATTATTTCAAGGCATTCATTTCAAAACATTTCAGGTTCTGTTTGCGACACGTCATTTTCCAGACAATAATTTCAAGACAATAATTTCAAAATATTTCTTTAAGGTTCTGTTTGCGACACGTCAATTTCAAGACATTAATTTCAAGACATTCATTTCAAGACATTAATTTCAAGACATTAATTTCAAGGCATTCATTTCAAGGCATTCATTTCAAGACATTTCTTTCAGGTTCTGTTTGCGACACGTTAACTTCAGGACATTAACTTCAGGACATTAACTTCAGGACATTAACTTCAGGACATTAACTTCAGGACATTAACTTCAGGACATTAACTTCAGGACATTAACTTCAGGACATTAACTTCAGGACATTAACTTCAGGACATTAACTTCAGGACATTAACTTCAGGACATTAACTTCAGGACATTAACTTCAGGACATTAATTTCAGGACATTAATTTCAGGACATTAATTTCAGGACATTAATTTCAAAACATCATCAAAACATTTCTGGTTCTGTTTGCGACACGTCAATTTCAAGAAAATCATTTCAAAACATCATCAAAACATTTCAGGTTCTGTTTGCAACACGTCAATTTCAAGACATTAATTTCAAGACATTAATTTCAAGACAATAATTTCAAGACAATAATTTCAAGACAATAATTTCAAGGCATTCATTTCAAAACATTTCAGGTTCTGTTTGCGACACGTCATTTGCAAGACAATAATTTCAAGGCATTCATTTCAAAACATTACAGGTTCTGTTTGCGACACGTCATTTTCAAGAGAATAATTTCAAGGCATTCATTTCAAAACATTTCAGGTTCTGTTTGCGACACGTCATTTTCAAGACAATTATTTCAAGGCATTCATTTCAAAACATTTCAGGTTCTGTTTGCGACACGTCATTTTCAAGACAATAATTTCAAGACAATAATTTCAAAATATTTCTTTAAGGTTCTGTTTGCGACACGTCAATTTCAAGACATTAATTTCAAGACATTAATTTCAAGACATTAATTTCAAGGCATTCATTTCAAGGCATTCATTTCAAGGCATTCATTTGAAGACATTTCTTTCAGGTTCTGTTTGTGACACGTCAATTTCAAGAAAATCATTTCAAAACATTATCAAAACATTTCAGGTTCTGTTTGCGACACGTTAACTTCAGGACATTAACTTCAGGACATTAACTTCAGGACATTAACTTCAGGACATTAACTTCAGGACATTAACTTCAGGACATTAACTTCAGGACATTAACTTCAGGACATTAACTTCAGGACATTAACTTCAGGACATTAACTTCAGGACATTAACTTCAGGACATTAACTTCAGGACATTAACTTCAAGACATTAACTTCAGGACATTAACTTCAGGACATTAACTTCAGGACATTAACTTCAGGACATTAACTTCAGGACATTAACTTCAGGACATTAATTTCAGGACATTAATTTCAGGACATTAATTTCAGGACATTAATTTCAAAACATTTCTGGTTCTGTTTGCGACACGTCAATTTCAAGAAAATAATTTCAAAACATCATCAAAACATTTCTGGTTCTGTTTGCGACACGTCAATTTCAAGAAAATCATTTCAAAACATCATCAAAACATTTCAGGTTCTGTTTGCAACACGTCAATTTCAAGACATTAATTTCAAGACATTAATTTCAAGACAATAATTTCAAGACAATAATTTCAAGACAATAATTTCAAGACAATAATTTCAAGGCATTCATTTCAAAACATTTCAGGTTCTGTTTGCGACACGTCATTTGCAAGACAATAATTTCAAGGCATTCATTTCAAAACATTACAGGTTCTGTTTGCGACACGTCATTTTCAAGAGAATAATTTCAAGGCATTCATTTCAAAACATTTCAGGTTCTGTTTGCGACACGTCATTTTCAAGACAATTATTTCAAGGCATTCATTTCAAAACATTTCAGGTTCTGTTTGCGACACGTCATTTTCCAGACAATAATTTCAAGACAATAATTTCAAAATATTTCTTTAAGGTTCTGTTTGCGACACGTCAATTTCAAGACATTAATTTCAAGACATTCATTTCAAGACATTAATTTCAAGACATTAATTTCAAGGCATTCATTTCAAGGCATTCATTTCAAGACATTTCTTTCAGGTTCTGTTTGCGACACGTTAACTTCAGGACATTAACTTCAGGACATTAACTTCAGGACATTAACTTCAGGACATTAACTTCAGGACATTAACTTCAGGACATTAACTTCAGGACATTAACTTCAGGACATTAACTTCAGGACATTAACTTCAGGACATTAACTTCAGGACATTAACTTCAGGACATTAACTTCAGGACATTAACTTCAGGACATTAACTTCAGGACATTAACTTCAGGACATTAACTTCAGGACATTAACTTCAGGACATTAACTTCAGGACATTAACTTCAGGACATTAACTTCAGGACATTAACTTCAGGACATTAACTTCAGGACATTAACTTCAGGACATTAACTTCAGGACATTAACTTCAGGACATTAACTTCAGGACATTAACTTCAGGACATTAACTTCAGGACATTAACTTCAGGACATTAACTTCAGGACATTAACTTCAGGACATTAACTTCAGGACATTAACTTCAGGACATTAACTTCAGGACATTAACTTCAGGACATTAACTTCAGGACATTAACTTCAGGACATTAACTTCAGGACATTAACTTCAGGACATTAACTTCAGGACATTAACTTCAGGACATTAACTTCAGGACATTAACTTCAGGACATTAACTTCAGGACATTAACTTCAGGACATTAACTTCAGGACATTAACTTCAGGACATTAACTTCAGGACATTAACTTCAGGACATTAACTTCAGGACATTAACTTCAGGACATTAACTTCAGGACATTAACTTCAGGACATTAACTTCAGGACATTAACTTCAGGACATTAACTTCAGGACATTAACTTCAGGACATTAACTTCAGGACATTAACTTCAGGACATTAACTTCAGGACATTAACTTCAGGACATTAACTTCAGGACATTAACTTCAGGACATTAACTTCAGGACATTAACTTCAGGACATTAACTTCAGGACATTAACTTCAGGACATTAACTTCAGGACATTAACTTCAGGACATTAACTTCAGGACATTAACTTCAGGACATTAACTTCAGGACATTAACTTCAGGACATTAACTTCAGGACATTAACTTCAGGACATTAACTTCAGGACATTAACTTCAGGACATTAACTTCAGGACATTAACTTCAGGACATTAACTTCAGGACATTAACTTCAGGACATTAACTTCAGGACATTAACTTCAGGACATTAACTTCAGGACATTAACTTCAGGACATTAACTTCAGGACATTAACTTCAGGACATTAACTTCAGGACATTAACTTCAGGACATTAACTTCAGGACATTAACTTCAAAACATTTCTGGTTCTGTTTGCGACACGTCAATTTCAAGACAATAATTTCAAGGCATTCATTTCAAAACATTTCAGGTTCTGTTTGCGACACGTCATTTTCAAGACAATAATTTCAACGCATTCATTTCAGGACATTAATTTCAAGACAATAATTTCAGGACAATAATTTCAAGACAATAATTTCAGGGCATTAATTTCAAAACATTTCTTTCAGGTTCTGTTTGCGACACGTCAATTTCAGGACATTGATTTCAAAACATTTCAGGTTCCGTTTGCGACACGTTAATTTCAAGACAATAATTTTAAGACATTAATTTCGAAACATTTCTTTCAGGTTCCGTTTGCGACATGTTAACTTCAGGACGTTAACTTCAGGACATTAACTTCAGGACATTAACTTCAGGACATTAACTTCAGGACATTAACTTCAGGACATTAACTTCAGGACATTAACTTCAGGACATTAACTTCAGGACATTAACTTCAGGACATTAACTTCAGGACATTAACTTCAGGACATTAACTTCAGGACATTAACTTCAGGACATTAACTTCAGGACATTAACTTCAGGACATTAACTTCAGGACATTAACTTCAGGACATTAATTTCAAGACAATAATTTCAAGGCAATCATTTCAAAACATTTCAGGTTCTGTTTGCGACACGTCATTTTCAAGACAATAATTTCAAGACAATAATTCCAAGACATTTCGTTCATGTCCTGTTTGCGACACGTCAACTTCAAGAATATAATTTCAAGACATTAATTTCAGAACATTAATTTCAAGACATTAATTTCAAAACATTTCTTTAAGGTTCTATTTGCGACATGTCATTTTCAAGAAAATAATTTCAAGACATTAATTTCAAGACAATAATTTCAGGGCAATAATTTCAAAACATTTCTTTCAGGTTCTGTTTGCGACACGTTACTTTCAAGACAATAATTTCAAGGCATTCATTTCAAAACATTTCAGGTTCTGTTTGCGACAAGTCATTTTCAAGACAATAATTTCAAGGCATTCATTTCAGGACATTAATTTCAAGGCATTCATTTCAGGACATTAATTTCAAGACATTAATTTCAAAACATTTCTTTCAGGTTCTATTTGCGACACGTCATTTTCAAGAAAATAATTTCAAGACATTAATTTCAAGACATTTCTTTCAGGTTCTATTTGCGACACGTCATTTTCAAGAAAATAATTTCAAGACATTAATTTCAAGACAATAATTTCAAGACAACAATTTCAAGACAACAATTTCAAGACAACAATTTCAAGACAACAATTTCAAGACAACAATTTCAAGACAACAATTTCAAGACAACAATTTCAAGACAACAATTTCAAGACAACAATTTCAAGACAACAATTTCAAGACAACAATTTCAAGACAACAATTTCAAGACAACAATTTCAAGACAACAATTTCAAGACAACAATTTCAAGACAACAATTTCAAGACAACAATTTCAAGACAACAATTTCAAGACAACAATTTCAAGACAACAATTTCAAGACAACAATTTCAAGACAACAATTTCAAGACAACAATTTCAAGACAACAATTTCAAGACAACAATTTCAAGACAACAATTTCAAGACAACAATTTCAAGACAACAATTTCAAGACAACAATTTCAAGACAACAATTTCAAGACAACAATTTCAAGACAATAATTTCAAGACAATAATTTCAAGACAATAATTTCAAGACAATAATTTCAAGGCATTAATTTCAAAACATTAATTTCCAAACATTTCTGGTTCTGTTTACGACGCGATAATTTCAAGACAATAATTTCAGGACATTAACTTCAGGACATTAACTTCAGGACATTAACTTCAGGACATTAACTTCAGGACATTAACTTCAGGACATTAACTTCAGGACATTAACTTCAGGACATTAACTTCAGGACATTAACTTCAGGACATTAACTTCAGGACATTAACTTCAGGACATTAACTTCAGGACATTAACTTCAGGACATTAACTTCAGGACATTAACTTCAGGACATTAACTTCAGGACATTAACTTCAGGACATTAACTTCAGGACATTAACTTCAGGACATTAACTTCAGGACATTAACTTCAGGACATTAACTTCAGGACATTAACTTCAGGACATTAACTTCAGGACATTAACTTCAGGACATTAACTTCAGGACATTAATTTCAGGACATTAATTTCAGGACATTAATTTCAGGACATTAATTTCAAAACATTTCTGGTTCTGTTTGCGACACGTCAATTTCAAGAAAATAATTTCAAAACATCATCAAAACATTTCTGGTTCTGTTTGCGACACGTCAATTTCAAGAAAATCATTTCAAAACATCATCAAAACATTTCAGGTTCTGTTTGCAACACGTCAATTTCAAGACATTAATTTCAAGACATTAATTTCAAGACAATAATTTCAAGACAATAATTTCAAGACAATAATTTCAAGGCATTCATTTCAAAACATTTCAGGTTCTGTTTGCGACACGTCATTTGCAAGACAATAATTTCAAGGCATTCATTTCAAAACATTACAGGTTCTGTTTGCGACACGTCATTTTCAAGAGAATAATTTCAAGGCATTCATTTCAAAACATTTCAGGTTCTGTTTGCGACACGTCATTTTCAAGACAATTATTTCAAGGCATTCATTTCAAAACATTTCAGGTTCTGTTTGCGACACGTCATTTTCAAGACAATAATTTCAAGACAATAATTTCAAAATATTTCTTTAAGGTTCTGTTTGCGACACGTCAATTTCAAGACATTAATTTCAAGACATTAATTTCAAGACATTAATTTCAAGACATTAATTTCAAGGCATTCATTTCAAGGCATTCATTTGAAGACATTTCTTTCAGGTTCTGTTTGTGACACGTCAATTTCAAGAAAATCATTTCAAAACATTATCAAAACATTTCAGGTTCTGTTTGCGACACGTTAACTTCAGGACATTAACTTCAGGACATTAACTTCAGGACATTAACTTCAGGACATTAACTTCAGGACATTAACTTCAGGACATTAACTTCAGGACATTAACTTCAGGACATTAACTTCAGGACATTAACTTCAGGACATTAACTTCAGGACATTAACTTCAGGACATTAACTTCAGGACATTAACTTCAGGACATTAACTTCAAGACATTAACTTCAGGACATTAACTTCAGGACATTAACTTCAGGACATTAACTTCAGGACATTAACTTCAGGACATTAACTTCAGGACATTAATTTCAGGACATTAATTTCAGGACATTAATTTCAGGACATTAATTTCAAAACATTTCTGGTTCTGTTTGCGACACGTCAATTTCAAGAAAATAATTTCAAAACATCATCAAAACATTTCTGGTTCTGTTTGCGACACGTCAATTTCAAGAAAATCATTTCAAAACATCATCAAAACATTTCAGGTTCTGTTTGCAACACGTCAATTTCAAGACATTAATTTCAAGACATTAATTTCAAGACAATAATTTCAAGACAATAATTTCAAGACAATAATTTCAAGACAATAATTTCAAGGCATTCATTTCAAAACATTTCAGGTTCTGTTTGCGACACGTCATTTGCAAGACAATAATTTCAAGGCATTCATTTCAAAACATTACAGGTTCTGTTTGCGACACGTCATTTTCAAGAGAATAATTTCAAGGCATTCATTTCAAAACATTTCAGGTTCTGTTTGCGACACGTCATTTTCAAGACAATTATTTCAAGGCATTCATTTCAAAACATTTCAGGTTCTGTTTGCGACACGTCATTTTCCAGACAATAATTTCAAGACAATAATTTCAAAATATTTCTTTAAGGTTCTGTTTGCGACACGTCAATTTCAAGACATTAATTTCAAGACATTCATTTCAAGACATTAATTTCAAGACATTAATTTCAAGGCATTCATTTCAAGGCATTCATTTCAAGACATTTCTTTCAGGTTCTGTTTGCGACACGTTAACTTCAGGACATTAACTTCAGGACATTAACTTCAGGACATTAACTTCAGGACATTAACTTCAGGACATTAACTTCAGGACATTAACTTCAGGACATTAACTTCAGGACATTAACTTCAGGACATTAACTTCAGGACATTAACTTCAGGACATTAACTTCAGGACATTAACTTCAGGACATTAACTTCAGGACATTAACTTCAGGACATTAACTTCAGGACATTAACTTCAGGACATTAACTTCAGGACATTAACTTCAGGACATTAACTTCAGGACATTAACTTCAGGACATTAACTTCAGGACATTAACTTCAGGACATTAACTTCAGGACATTAACTTCAGGACATTAACTTCAGGACATTAACTTCAGGACATTAACTTCAGGACATTAACTTCAGGACATTAACTTCAGGACATTAACTTCAGGACATTAACTTCAGGACATTAACTTCAGGACATTAACTTCAGGACATTAACTTCAGGACATTAACTTCAGGACATTAACTTCAGGACATTAACTTCAGGACATTAACTTCAGGACATTAACTTCAGGACATTAACTTCAGGACATTAACTTCAGGACATTAACTTCAGGACATTAACTTCAGGACATTAACTTCAGGACATTAACTTCAGGACATTAACTTCAGGACATTAACTTCAGGACATTAACTTCAGGACATTAACTTCAGGACATTAACTTCAGGACATTAACTTCAGGACATTAACTTCAGGACATTAACTTCAGGACATTAACTTCAGGACATTAACTTCAGGACATTAACTTCAGGACATTAACTTCAGGACATTAACTTCAGGACATTAACTTCAGGACATTAACTTCAGGACATTAACTTCAGGACATTAACTTCAGGACATTAACTTCAGGACATTAACTTCAGGACATTAACTTCAGGACATTAACTTCAGGACATTAACTTCAGGACATTAACTTCAGGACATTAACTTCAGGACATTAACTTCAGGACATTAACTTCAGGACATTAACTTCAGGACATTAACTTCAGGACATTAACTTCAGGACATTAACTTCAGGACATTAACTTCAGGACATTAACTTCAGGACATTAACTTCAGGACATTAACTTCAGGACATTAACTTCAGGACATTAACTTCAGGACATTAACTTCAGGACATTAACTTCAGGACATTAACTTCAGGACATTAACTTCAGGACATTAACTTCAGGACATTAACTTCAGGACATTAACTTCAGGACATTAACTTCAGGACATTAACTTCAGGACATTAACTTCAGGACATTAACTTCAGGACATTAACTTCAGGACATTAACTTCAGGACATTAACTTCAGGACATTAACTTCAGGACATTAACTTCAGGACATTAACTTCAGGACATTAACTTCAGGACATTAACTTCAGGACATTAACTTCAGGACATTAACTTCAGGACATTAACTTCAGGACATTTACTTCAGGACATTTACTTCAGGACATTTACTTCAGGACATTTACTTCAGGACATTTACTTCAGGACATTTACTTCAGGACATTAATTTCAGGACATTAATTTCCAAACATTTCTGGTTCTGTTTGCGACACGTCAATTTCAAGAAAATAATTTCAAGACATTATCAAAACATTTCTGGTTCTGTTTGCGACACGTCAATTTCAAGAAAATAATTTCAAGACATTATCAAAACATTTCTGGTTCTGTTTGCTACACGTTAATTTCAAGACATTAATTTCAAAACATTTCTTTCAGGTTCTGTTTGCGACACGTTACTTACAAGACAATAATTTCAAGGCATTCATTTCAAAAAATTTCAGGTTCTGTTTGCGACAAGTCATTTTCAAGACAATAATTTCAAGGCATTCATTTCAGGACATTAATTTCAAGACATTAATTTCAAAACATTTCTTTCAGGTTCTATTTGCGACACGTCATTTTCAAGAAAATAATTTCAAGACATTAATTTCAAGACAATAATTTCAAGACAATAATTTCAAGACAATAATTTCAAGACAATAATTTCAAGACAATAATTTCAAGACAATAATTTCAAGACAATAATTTCAAGACAATAATTTCAAGACAATAATTTCAAGACAATAATTTCAAGACAATAATTTCAAGACAATAATTTCAAGACAATAATTTCAAGGCAATAATTTCAAGACAATAATTTCAAGACAATAATTTCAAGACAATAATTTCAAGACAATAATTTCAAGACAATAATTTCAAGACAATAATTTCAAGACAATAATTTCAAGACAATAATTTCAAGACAATAATTTCAAGACAATAATTTCAAGACAATAATTTCAAGACAATAATTTCAAGACAATAATTTCAAGACAATAATTTCAAGACAATAATTTCAAGACAATAATTTCAAGACAATAATTTCAAGACAATAATTTCAAAACATTTCTTTCAGGTTCCGTTTGCGACATGTTAACTTCAGGACATTAACTTCAGGACATTAACTTCAGGACATTAACTTCAGGACATTAACTTCAGGACATTAACTTCAGGACATTAACTTCAGGACATTAACTTCAGGACATTAACTTCAGGACATTAACTTCAGGACATTAACTTCAGGACATTAACTTCAGGACATTAACTTCAGGACATTAACTTCAGGACATTAACTTCAGGACATTAACTTCAGGACATTAACTTCAGGACATTAACTTCAGGACATTAACTTCAGGACATTAACTTCAGGACATTAACTTCAGGACATTAACTTCAGGACATTAACTTCAGGACATTAACTTCAGGACATTAACTTCAGGACATTAACTTCAGGACATTAACTTCAGGACATTAACTTCAGGACATTAACTTCAGGACATTAACTTCAGGACATTAACTTCAGGACATTAACTTCAGGACATTAACTTCAGGACATTAACTTCAGGACATTAACTTCAGGACATTAACTTCAGGACATTAACTTCAGGACATTAACTTCAGGACATTAACTTCAGGACATTAACTTCAGGACATTAACTTCAGGACATTAACTTCAGGACATTAACTTCAGGACATTAACTTCAGGACATTAACTTCAGGACATTAACTTCAGGACATTAACTTCAGGACATTAACTTCAGGACATTAACTTCAGGACATTAACTTCAGGACATTAACTTCAGGACATTAACTTCAGGACATTAACTTCAGGACATTAACTTCAGGACATTAACTTCAGGACATTAACTTCAGGACATTAACTTCAGGACATTAACTTCAGGACATTAACTTCAGGACATTAACTTCAGGGCATTAACGTCAGGGCATTAACTTCAGGGCATTTACTTCAGGACATTTACTTCAGGACATTTACTTCAGGACATTTACTTCAGGACATTAACTTCAGGACATTAACTTCAGGACATTAACTTCAGGACATTAACTTCAGGACATTAACTTCAGGACATTAACTTCAGGACATTAACTTCAGGACATTAACTTCAGGACATTAACTTCAGGACATTAACTTCAGGACATTAACTTCAGGACATTAACTTCAGGACATTAACTTCAGGACATTAACTTCAGGACATTAACTTCAGGACATTAACTTCAGGACATTAACTTCAGGACATTAACTTCAGGACATTAACTTCAGGACATTAACTTCAGGACATTAACTTCAGGACATTAACTTCAGGACATTAACTTCAGGACATTAACTTCAGGACATTAACTTCAGGACATTAACTTCAGGACATTAACTTCAGGACATTAACTTCAGGACATTAACTTCAGGACATTAACTTCAGGACATTAACTTCAGGACATTAACTTCAGGACATTAACTTCAGGACATTAACTTCAGGACATTAACTTCAGGACATTAACTTCAGGACATTAACTTCAGGACATTAACTTCAGGACATTAACTTCAGGACATTAACTTCAGGACATTAACTTCAGGACATTAACTTCAGGACATTAACTTCAGGACATTAACTTCAGGACATTAACTTCAGGACATTAACTTCAGGACATTAACTTCAGGACATTAACTTCAGGACATTAACTTCAGGACATTAACTTCAGGACATTAACTTCAGGACATTAACTTCAGGACATTAACTTCAGGACATTTACTTCAGGACATTTACTTCAGGACATTTACTTCAGGACATTTACTTCAGGACATTTACTTCAGGACATTTACTTCAGGACATTTACTTCAGGACATTTACTTCAGGACATTTACTTCAGGACATTTACTTCAGGACATTTACTTCAGGACATTTACTTCAGGACATTTACTTCAGGACATTTACTTCAGGACATTTACTTCAGGACATTTACTTCAGGACATTTACTTCAGGACATTTACTTCAGGACATTTACTTCAGGACATTTACTTCAGGACATTTACTTCAGGACATTTACTTCAGGACATTTACTTCAGGACATTTACTTCAGGACATTAACTTCAGGACATTTACTTCAGGACATTAACTTCAGGACATTAACTTCAGGACATTAACTTCAGGACATTAACTTCAGGACATTAACTTCAGGACATTAACTTCAGGACATTAATTCAGGACATTAACTTCAGGACATTAACTTCAGGACATTAACTTCAGGACATTAACTTCAGGACATTAACTTCAGGACATTAACTTCAGGACATTAACTTCAGGACATTAACTTCAGGACATTAACTTCAGGACATTAACTTCAGGACATTAACTTCAGGACATTAACTTCAGGACATTAACTTCAGGACATTAACTTCAGGACATTAACTTCAGGACATTAACTTCAGGACATTAACTTCAGGACATTAACTTCAGGACATTAACTTCAGGACATTAACTTCAGGACATTAACTTCAGGACATTAACTTCAGGACATTAACTTCAGGACATTAACTTCAGGACATTAACTTCAGGACATTAACTTCAGGACATTAACTTCAGGACATTAACTTCAGGACATTAACTTCAGGACATTAACTTCAGGACATTAACTTCAGGACATTAACTTCAGGACATTAACTTCAGGACATTAACTTCAGGACATTAACTTCAGGACATTAACTTCAGGACATTAACTTCAGGACATTAACTTCAGGACATTAACTTCAGGACATTAACTTCAGGACATTAACTTCAGGACATTAACTTCAGGACATTTACTTCAGGACATTTACTTCAGGACATTAACTTCAGGACATTAACTTCAGGACATTAACTTCAGGACATTTACTTCAGGACATTTACTTCAGGACATTTACTTCAGGACATTTACTTCAGGACATTTACTTCAGGACATTTACTTCAGGACATTAATTTCAGGACATTAATTTCCAAACATTTCTGGTTCTGTTTGCGACACGTCAATTTCAAGACTTTAACTTCAGGACATTAACTTCAGGACATTAACTTCAGGACATTAACTTCAGGACATTAACTTCAGGACATTAACTTCAGGACATTAACTTCAGGACATTAACTTCAGGACATTAACTTCAGGACATTAACTTCAGGACATTAACTTCAGGACATTAACTTCAGGACATTAACTTCAGGACATTAACTTCAGGACATTAACTTCAGGACATTAACTTCAGGACATTAACTTCAGGACATTAACTTCAGGACATTAACTTCAGGACATTAACTTCAGGACATTAACTTCAGGACATTAACTTCAGGACATTAACTTCAGGACATTAACTTCAGGACATTAACTTCAGGACATTAACTTCAGGACATTAACTTCAGGACATTAACTTCAGGACATTAACTTCAGGACATTAACTTCAGGACATTAACTTCAGGACATTAACTTCAGGACATTAACTTCAGGACATTAACTTCAGGACATTAACTTCAGGACATTAACTTCAGGACATTAACTTCAGGACATTAACTTCAGGACATTAACTTCAGGACATTAACTTCAGGACATTAACTTCAGGACATTAACTTCAGGACATTAACTTCAGGACATTAACTTCAGGACATTAACTTCAGGACATTAACTTCAGGACATTAACTTCAGGACATTAACTTCAGGACATTAACTTCAGGACATTAACTTCAGGACATTAACTTCAGGACATTAACTTCAGGACATTAACTTCAGGACATTAACTTCAGGACATTAACTTCAGGACATTAACTTCAGGACATTAACTTCAGGACATTAACTTCAGGACATTAACTTCAGGACATTAACTTCAGGACATTAACTTCAGGACATTAACTTCAGGACATTAACTTCAGGACATTAACTTCAGGACATTAACTTCAGGACATTAACTTCAGGACATTAACTTCAGGACATTAACTTCAGGACATTAACTTCAGGACATTAACTTCAGGACATTAACTTCAGGACATTAACTTCAGGACATTAACTTCAGGACATTTACTTCAGGACATTAACTTCAGGACATTAACTTCAGGACATTAACTTCAGGACATTAACTTCAGGACATTAACTTCAGGACATTAACTTCAGGACATTAACTTCAGGACATTAACTTCAGGACATTAACTTCAGGACATTAACTTCAGGACATTAACTTCAGGGCATTAACTTCAGGGCATTAACTTCAGGGCATTAACTTCAGGGCATTTACTTCAGGACATTTACTTCAGGACATTTACTTCAGGACATTTACTTCAGGACATTAACTTCAGGACATTAACTTCAGGACATTAACTTCAGGACATTAACTTCAGGACATTAACTTCAGGACATTAACTTCAGGACATTAACTTCAGGACATTAACTTCAGGACATTAACTTCAGGACATTAACTTCAGGACATTAACTTCAGGACATTAACTTCAGGACATTAACTTCAGGACATTAACTTCAGGACATTAACTTCAGGACATTAACTTCAGGACATTAACTTCAGGACATTAACTTCAGGACATTAACTTCAGGACATTTACTTCAGGACATTAACTTCAGGACATTAACTTCAGGACATTAAGTTCAGGACATTAACTTCAGGACATTAACTTCAGGACATTAACTTCAGGACATTAACTTCAGGACATTAACTTCAGGACATTAACTTCAGGACATTAACTTCAGGACATTAACTTCAGGACATTAACTTCAGGACATTAACTTCAGGACATTAACTTCAGGACATTAACTTCAGGACATTAACTTCAGGACATTAACTTCAGGACATTAACTTCAGGACATTAACTTCAGGACATTAACGTCAGGACATTAACGTCAGGACATTAACGTCAGGACATTTACTTCAGGACATTAACTTCAGGACATTAACTTCAGGACATTAACTTCAGGACATTAACTTCAGGACATTAACTTCAGGACATTAACTTCAGGACATTAACTTCAGGACATTTACTTCAGGACATTAACTTCAGGACATTAACTTCAGGACATTTCTTCAGGACATTTACTTCAGGACATTAACTTCAGGACATTAACTTCAGGACATTAACTTCAGGACATTAACTTCAGGACATTAACTTCAGGACATTTACTTCAGGACATTTCTTCAGGACATTTCTTCAGGACATTTACTTCAGGACATTTACTTCAGGACATTTACTTCAGGACATTTACTTCAGGACATTTACTTCAGGACATTTACTTCAGGACATTTACTTCAGGACATTAACTTCAGGACATTAACTTCAGGACATTAACTTCAGGACATTAACTTCAGGACATTAACTTCAGGACATTAACTTCAGGACATTAACTTCAGGACATTAACTTCAGGACATTAACTTCAGGACATTAACTTCAGGACATTAACTTCAGGACATTAACGTCAGGACATTAACGTCAGGACATTTACTTCAGGACATTAACTTCAGGACATTAACTTCAGGACATTAACTTCAGGACATTAACTTCAGGACATTAACTTCAGGACATTAACTTCAGGACATTTACTTCAGGACATTAACTTCAGGACATTAACTTCAGGACATTTCTTCAGGACATTTACTTCAGGACATTAACTTCAGGACATTAACTTCAGGACATTAACTTCAGGACATTAACTTCAGGACATTTACTTCAGGACATTTCTTCAGGACATTTCTTCAGGACATTTACTTCAGGACATTTACTTCAGGACATTTACTTCAGGACATTTACTTCAGGACATTTACTTCAGGACATTTACTTCAGGACATTTACTTCAGGACATTTACTTCAGGACATTTACTTCAGGACATTTACTTCAGGACATTTACTACAGGACATTAATTTCAGGACATTAATTTCAGGACATTAACTTCAGGACATTAACTTCAGGACATTAACTTCAGGACATTAACTTCAGGACATTAATTTCAAACATTTCTGGTTCTGTTTGCGACACGTCAATTTCAAGAAAATAATTTCAAGACATTATCAAAACATTTCTGGTTCTGTTTGCGACACGTTAATTTCAAGAAAATAATTTCAAGACATTATCAAAACATTTCTGGTTCTGTTTGCAACACGTTAATTTCAAGACATTAATTTCAAAACATTTCTTTCAGGTTCTGTTTGCGACACGTTACTTTCAAGACAATAATTTCAAGGCATTCATTTCAAAACATTTCAGGTTCTGTTTGCGACAAGTCATTTTCAAGACAATAATTTCAAGGCATTCATTTCAGGACATTAATTTCAAGGCATTCATTTCAGGACATTAATTTCAAGACATTAATTTCAAAACATTTCTTTCAGGTTCTATTTGCGACACGTCATGTTCAAGAAAATAATTTCAACACATTAATTTCAAGACAATAATTTCAAGACATTAATTTCAAGACAATAATTTCAAGACAATAATTTCAAGACAATAATTTCAAGACAATAATTTGAAGACAATAATTTCAAGACAATAATTTCAAGGCATTAATTTCAAGACAATAATTTCAAGACATTAATTTCAAGACAATAATTTCAAGACAATAATTTCAAGACAATAATTTCAAGACAATAATTTGAAGACAATAATTTCAAGACAATAATTTCAAGGCATTAATTTCAAAACATTTCTTTCAGGTTCCGTTTGCGACATGTTAACTTCAGGACATTAACTTCAGGACATTAACTTCAGGACATTAACTTCAGGACATTAACTTCAGGACATTAACTTCAGGACATTAACTTCAGGACATTAACTTCAGGACATTAACTTCAGGACATTAACTTCAGGACATTAACTTCAGGACATTAACTTCAGGACATTAACTTCAGGACATTAACTTCAGGACATTAACTTCAGGACATTAACTTCAGGACATTAACTTCAGGACATTAACTTCAGGACATTAACTTCAGGACATTAACTTCAGGACATTAACTTCAGGACATTAACTTCAGGACATTAACTTCAGGACATTAACTTCAGGACATTAACTTCAGGACATTAACTTCAGGACATTAACTTCAGGACATTAACTTCAGGACATTAACTTCAGGACATTAACTTCAGGACATTAACTTCAGGACATTAACTTCAGGACATTAACTTCAGGACATTAACTTCAGGACATTAACTTCAGGACATTAACTTCAGGACATTAACTTCAGGACATTAACTTCAGGACATTAACTTCAGGACATTA
This sequence comes from Narcine bancroftii, assembly GCF_036971445.1. Taxonomy (NCBI): domain Eukaryota; kingdom Metazoa; phylum Chordata; class Chondrichthyes; order Torpediniformes; family Narcinidae; genus Narcine; species Narcine bancroftii. The sequence goes on along the minus strand of NC_091477.1, from coordinate 125,364,854 downwards.
ACTTCAGGACATTAACTTCAGGACATTAACTTCAGGACATTAACTTCAGGACATTAACTTCAGGACATTAACTTCAGGACATTAACTTCAGGACATTAACTTCAGGACATTAACTTCAGGACATTAACTTCAGGACATTAACTTCAGGACATTAACTTCAGGACATTAACTTCAGGACATTAACTTCAGGACATTAACTTCAGGACATTAACTTCAGGACATTAACTTCAGGACATTAACTTCAGGACATTAACTTCAGGACATTAACTTCAGGACATTAACTTCAGGACATTAACTTCAGGACATTAACTTCAGGACATTAACTTCAGGACATTAACTTCAGGACATTAACTTCAGGACATTAACTTCAGGACATTAACTTCAGGACATTAACTTCAGGACATTAACTTCAGGACATTAACTTCAGGGCATTAACTTCAGGGCATTAACTTCAGGGCATTAACTTCAGGGCATTTACTTCAGGACATTTACTTCAGGACATTTACTTCAGGACATTTACTTCAGGACATTAACTTCAGGACATTAACTTCAGGACATTAACTTCAGGACATTAACTTCAGGACATTAACTTCAGGACATTAACTTCAGGACATTAACTTCAGGACATTAACTTCAGGACATTAACTTCAGGACATTAACTTCAGGACATTAACTTCAGGACATTAACTTCAGGACATTAACTTCAGGACATTAACTTCAGGACATTAACTTCAGGACATTAACTTCAGGACATTAACTTCAGGACATTAACTTCAGGACATTAACTTCAGGACATTAACTTCAGGACATTAACTTCAGGACATTAACTTCAGGACATTAACTTCAGGACATTAACTTCAGGACATTAACTTCAGGACATTAACTTCAGGACATTAACTTCAGGACATTAACTTCAGGACATTAACTTCAGGACATTAACTTCAGGACATTAACTTCAGGACATTAACTTCAGGACATTAACTTCAGGACATTAACTTCAGGACATTAACTTCAGGACATTAACTTCAGGACATTAACTTCAGGACATTAACTTCAGGACATTAACTTCAGGACATTAACTTCAGGACATTAACTTCAGGACATTAACTTCAGGACATTAACTTCAGGACATTAACTTCAGGACATTTACTTCAGGACATTTACTTCAGGACATTTACTTCAGGACATTTACTTCAGGACATTTACTTCAGGACATTTACTTCAGGACATTTACTTCAGGACATTTACTTCAGGACATTTACTTCAGGACATTTACTTCAGGACATTTACTTCAGGACATTTACTTCAGGACATTTACTTCAGGACATTTACTTCAGGACATTTACTTCAGGACATTTACTTCAGGACATTTACTTCAGGACATTTACTTCAGGACATTTACTTCAGGACATTTACTTCAGGACATTTACTTCAGGACATTTACTTCAGGACATTTACTTCAGGACATTTACTTCAGGACATTTACTTCAGGACATTTACTTCAGGACATTTACTTCAGGACATTAACTTCAGGACATTTACTTCAGGACATTAACTTCAGGACATTAACTTCAGGACATTAACTTCAGGACATTAACTTCAGGACATTAACTTCAGGACATTAATTCAGGACATTAACTTCAGGACATTAACTTCAGGACATTAACTTCAGGACATTAACTTCAGGACATTAACTTCAGGACATTAACTTCAGGACATTAACTTCAGGACATTAACTTCAGGACATTAACTTCAGGACATTAACTTCAGGACATTAACTTCAGGACATTAACTTCAGGACATTAACTTCAGGACATTAACTTCAGGACATTAACTTCAGGACATTAACTTCAGGACATTAACTTCAGGACATTAACTTCAGGACATTAACTTCAGGACATTAACTTCAGGACATTAACTTCAGGACATTAACTTCAGGACATTAACTTCAGGACATTAACTTCAGGACATTAACTTCAGGACATTAACTTCAGGACATTAACTTCAGGACATTAACTTCAGGACATTAACTTCAGGACATTAACTTCAGGACATTAACTTCAGGACATTAACTTCAGGACATTAACTTCAGGACATTAACTTCAGGACATTAACTTCAGGACATTAACTTCAGGACATTAACTTCAGGACATTAACTTCAGGACATTAACTTCAGGACATTAACTTCAGGACATTAACTTCAGGACATTAACTTCAGGACATTAACTTCAGGACATTAACTTCAGGACATTAACTTCAGGACATTAACTTCAGGACATTAACTTCAGGACATTAACTTCAGGACATTAACTTCAGGACATTAACTTCAGGACATTAACTTCAGGACATTAACTTCAGGACATTAACTTCAGGACATTAACTTCAGGACATTAACTTCAGGACATTAACTTCAGGACATTAACTTCAGGACATTAACTTCAGGACATTAACTTCAGGACATTAACTTCAGGACATTAACTTCAGGACATTAACTTCAGGACATTAACTTCAGGACATTAACTTCAGGACATTAACTTCAGGACATTAACTTCAGGACATTAAGTTCAGGACATTAAGTTCAGGACATTAAGTTCAGGACATTAAGTTCAGGACATTAAGTTCAGGACATTAAGTTCAGGACATTAACTTCAGGACATTAACTTCAGGACATTAACTTCAGGACATTAACTTCAGGACATTAACTTCAGGACATTAACTTCAGGACATTAACTTCAGGACATTAACTTCAGGACATTAACTTCAGGACATTAACTTCAGGACATTAACTTCAGGACATTAACTTCAGGACATTAACTTCAGGACATTAACTTCAGGACATTAACTTCAGGACATTAACTTCAGGACATTAACTTCAGGACATTAACGTCAGGACATTAACGTCAGGACATTAACGTCAGGACATTTACTTCAGGACATTAACTTCAGGACATTAACTTCAGGACATTAACTTCAGGACATTAACTTCAGGACATTAACTTCAGGACATTAACTTCAGGACATTTACTTCAGGACATTAACTTCAGGACATTAACTTCAGGACATTTCTTCAGGACATTTACTTCAGGACATTAACTTCAGGACATTAACTTCAGGACATTAACTTCAGGACATTAACTTCAGGACATTTACTTCAGGACATTTACTTCAGGACATTTCTTCAGGACATTTCTTCAGGACATTTACTTTAGGACATTTACTTCAGGACATTTACTTCAGGACATTTACTTCAGGACATTTACTTCAGGACATTTACTTCAGGACATTTACTTCAGGACATTTACTTCAGGACATTTACTTCAGGACATTTACTTCAGGACATTTACTACAGGACATTAATTTCAGGACATTAACTTCAGGACATTAACTTCAGGACATTAACTTCAGGACATTAATTTCAAACATTTCTGGTTCTGTTTGCGACACGTCAATTTCAAGAAAATAATTTCAAGACATTATCAAAACATTTCTGGTTCTGTTTGCGACACGTTAATTTCAAGAAAATAATTTCAAGACATTATCAAAACATTTCTGGTTCTGTTTGCAACACGTTAATTTCAAGACATTAATTTCAAAACATTTCTTTCAGGTTCTGTTTGCGACACGTTACTTTCAAGACAATAATTTCAAGGCATTCATTTCAAAACATTTCAGGTTCTGTTTGCGACAAGTCATTTTCAAGACAATAATTTCAAGGCATTCATTTCAGGACATTAATTTCAAGGCATTCATTTCAGGACATTAATTTCAAGACATTAATTTCAAAACATTTCTTTCAGGTTCTATTTGCGACACGTCATGTTCAAGAAAATAATTTCAACACATTAATTTCAAGACAATAATTTCAAGACATTAATTTCAAGACAATAATTTCAAGACAATAATTTCAAGACAATAATTTCAAGACAATAATTTGAAGACAATAATTTCAAGACAATAATTTCAAGGCATTAATTTCAAGACAATAATTTCAAGACATTAATTTCAAGACAATAATTTCAAGACAATAATTTCAAGACAATAATTTCAAGACAATAATTTGAAGACAATAATTTCAAGACAATAATTTCAAGGCATTAATTTCAAAACATTTCTTTCAGGTTCCGTTTGCGACATGTTAACTTCAGGACATTAACTTCAGGACATTAACTTCAGGACATTAACTTCAGGACATTAACTTCAGGACATTAACTTCAGGACATTAACTTCAGGACATTAACTTCAGGACATTAACTTCAGGACATTAACTTCAGGACATTAACTTCAGGACATTAACTTCAGGACATTAACTTCAGGACATTAACTTCAGGACATTAACTTCAGGACATTAACTTCAGGACATTAACTTCAGGACATTAACTTCAGGACATTAACTTCAGGACATTAACTTCAGGACATTAACTTCAGGACATTAACTTCAGGACATTAACTTCAGGACATTAACTTCAGGACATTAACTTCAGGACATTAACTTCAGGACATTAACTTCAGGACATTAACTTCAGGACATTAACTTCAGGACATTAACTTCAGGACATTAACTTCAGGACATTAACTTCAGGACATTAACTTCAGGACATTAACTTCAGGACATTAACTTCAGGACATTAACTTCAGGACATTAACTTCAGGACATTAACTTCAGGACATTAACTTCAGGACATTAACTTCAGGACATTAACTTCAGGACATTAACTTCAGGACATTAACTTCAGGACATTAACTTCAGGACATTAACTTCAGGACATTAACTTCAGGACATTAACTTCAGGACATTAACTTCAGGACATTAACTTCAGGACATTAACTTCAGGACATTAACTTCAGGACATTAACTTCAGGACATTAACTTCAGGACATTAACTTCAGGACATTAACTTCAGGACATTAACTTCAGGACATTAACTTCAGGACATTAACTTCAGGACATTAACTTCAGGACATTAACTTCAGGACATTAACTTCAGGACATTAACTTCAGGACATTAACTTCAGGACATTAACTTCAGGACATTAACTTCAGGACATTAACTTCAGGACATTAACTTCAGGACATTAACTTCAGGACATTAACTTCAGGACATTAACTTCAGGACATTAACTTCAGGACATTAACTTCAGGACATTAACTTCAGGACATTAACTTCAGGACATTAACTTCAGGACATTAACTTCAGGACATTAACTTCAGGACATTAACTTCAGGACATTAACTTCAGGACATTAACTTCAGGACATTAACTTCAGGACATTAACTTCAGGACATTAACTTCAGGACATTAACTTCAGGACATTAACTTCAGGACATTAACTTCAGGACATTAACTTCAGGACATTAACTTCAGGACATTAACTTCAGGACATTAACTTCAGGACATTAACTTCAGGACATTAACTTCAGGACATTAACTTCAGGACATTAACTTCAGGACATTAACTTCAGGACATTAACTTCAGGACATTAACTTCAGGACATTAACTTCAGGACATTAACTTCAGGACATTAACTTCAGGACATTAACTTCAGGACATTAACTTCAGGACATTAACTTCAGGACATTAACTTCAGGACATTAACTTCAGGACATTAACTTCAGGACATTAACTTCAGGACATTAACTTCAGGACATTAACTTCAGGACATTAACTTCAGGACATTAACTTCAGGACATTAACTTCAGGACATTAACTTCAGGACATTAACTTCAGGACATTAACTTCAGGACATTAACTTCAGGACATTAACTTCAGGACATTAACTTCAGGACATTAACTTCAGGACATTAACTTCAGGACATTAACTTCAGGACATTAACTTCAGGACATTAACTTCAGGACATTAACTTCAGGACATTAACTTCAGGACATTAACTTCAGGACATTAACTTCAGGACATTAACTTCAGGACATTAACTTCAGGACATTAACTTCAGGACATTAAGTTCAGGACATTAAGTTCAGGACATTAACTTCAGGACATTAACTTCAGGACATTAACTTCAGGACATTAAGTTCAGGACATTAAGTTCAGGACATTAACTTCAGGACATTAACTTCAGGACATTAACTTCAGGACATTAACTTCAGGACATTAACTTCAGGACATTAACTTCAGGACATTAACTTCAGGACATTAACTTCAGGACATTAACTTCAGGACATTAACTTCAGGACATTAACTTCAGGACATTAACTTCAGGACATTAACTTCAGGACATTAACTTCAGGACATTAACGTCAGGACATTTACTTCAGGACATTAACTTCAGGACATTAACTTCAGGACATTAACTTCAGGACATTAACTTCAGGACATTAACTTCAGGACATTAACTTCAGGACATTAACTTCAGGACATTTACTTCAGGACATTAACTTCAGGACATTAACTTCAGGACATTAACTTCAGGACATTAACTTCAGGACATTAACTTCAGGACATTAACTTCAGGACATTAACTTCAGGACATTAACTTCAGGACATTAACTTCAGGACATTAACTTCAGGACATTTCTTCAGGACATTTACTTCAGGACATTTACTTCAGGACATTTACTTCAGGACATTTACTTCAGGACATTTACTTCAGGACATTTACTTCAGGACATTTACTTCAGGACATTTACTTCAGGACATTTACTTCAGGACATTTACTTCAGGACATTTACTTCAGGACATTTACTACAGGACATTAATTTCAGGACATTAATTTCAGGACATTAACTTCAGGACATTAACTTCAGGACATTAATTTCAAACATTTCTGGTTCTGTTTGCGACACGTCAATTTCAAGAAAATAATTTCAAGACATTATCAAAACATTTCTGGTTCTGTTTGCGACACGTTAATTTCAAGAAAATAATTTCAAGACATTATCAAAACATTTCTGGTTCTGTTTGCGACACGTTAATTTCAAGAAAATAATTTCAAGACATTATCAAAACATTTCTGGTTCTGTTTGCAACACGTTAATTTCAAGACATTAATTTCAAAACATTTCTTTCAGGTTCTGTTTGCGACACGTTACTTTCAAGACAATAATTTCAAGGCATTCATTTCAAAACATTTCAGGTTCTGTTTGCGACAAGTCATTTTCAAGACAATAATTTCAAGGCATTCATTTCAGGACATTAATTTCAAGGCATTCATTTCAGGACATTAATTTCAAGACATTAATTTCAAAACATTTCTTTCAGGTTCTATTTGCGACACGTCATGTTCAAGAAAATAATTTCAACACATTAATTTCAAGACAATAATTTCAAGACATTAATTTCAAGACAATAATTTCAAGACAATAATTTCAAGACAATAATTTGAAGACAATAATTTGAAGACAATAATTTCAAGACAATAATTTCAAGACAATAATTTCAAGACAATAATTTCAAGACAATAATTTCAAGACAATAATTTGAAGACATTAATTTCAAGACAATAATTTGAAGACAATAATTTCAAGACAATAATTTGAAGACAATAATTTCAAGACAATAATTTCAAGGCATTAATTTCAAAACATTTCTTTCAGGTTCCGTTTGCGACATGTTAACTTCAGGACATTAACTTCAGGACATTAACTTCAGGACATTAACTTCAGGACATTAACTTCAGGACATTAACTTCAGGACATTAACTTCAGGACATTAACTTCAGGACATTAACTTCAGGACATTAACTTCAGGACATTAACTTCAGGACATTAACTTCAGGACATTAACTTCAGGACATTAACTTCAGGACATTAACTTCAGGACATTAACTTCAGGACATTAACTTCAGGACATTAACTTCAGGACATTAACTTCAGGACATTAACTTCAGGACATTAACTTCAGGACATTAACTTCAGGACATTAACTTCAGGACATTAACTTCAGGACATTAACTTCAGGACATTAACTTCAGGACATTAACTTCAGGACATTAACTTCAGGACATTAACTTCAGGACATTAACTTCAGGACATTAACTTCAGGACATTAACTTCAGGACATTAACTTCAGGACATTAACTTCAGGACATTAACTTCAGGACATTAACTTCAGGACATTAACTTCAGGACATTAACTTCAGGACATTAACTTCAGGACATTAACTTCAGGACATTAACTTCAGGACATTAACTTCAGGACATTAACTTCAGGACATTAACTTCAGGACATTAACTTCAGGACATTAACTTCAGGACATTAACTTCAGGACATTAACTTCAGGACATTAACTTCAGGACATTAACTTCAGGACATTAACTTCAGGACATTAACTTCAGGACATTAACTTCAGGACATTAACTTCAGGACATTAACTTCAGGACATTAACTTCAGGACATTAACTTCAGGACATTAACTTCAGGACATTAACTTCAGGACATTAACTTCAGGACATTAACTTCAGGACATTAACTTCAGGACATTAACTTCAGGACATTAACTTCAGGACATTAACTTCAGGACATTAACTTCAGGACATTAACTTCAGGACATTAACTTCAGGACATTAACTTCAGGACATTAACTTCAGGACATTTACTTCAGGACATTTACTTCAGGACATTAACTTCAGGACATTAACTTCAGGACATTAACTTCAGGACATTAACTTCAGGACATTAACTTCAGGACATTAACTTCAGGACATTAACTTCAGGACATTAACTTCAGGACATTAACTTCAGGACATTTACTTCAGGACATTTACTTCAGGACATTTACTTCAGGACATTTACTTCAGGACATTTACTTCAGGACATTTACTTCAGGACATTTACTTCAGGACATTAATTTCAGGACATTAATTTCCAAACATTTCTGGTTCTGTTTGCGACACGTCAATTTCAAGAAAATAATTTCAAGACATTATCAAAACATTTCTGGTTCTGTTTGCGACACGTCAATTTCAAGAAAATAATTTCAAGACATTATCAAAACATTTCTGGTTCTGTTTGCTACACGTTAATTTCAAGATATTAATTTCAAAACATTTCTTTCAGGTTCTGTTTGCGACACGTTACTTACAAGACAATAATTTCAAGGCATTCATTTCAAAAAATTTCAGGTTCTGTTTGCGACAAGTCATTTTCAAGACAATAATTTCAAGGCATTCATTTCAGGACATTAATTTCAAGGCATTCATTTCAGGACATTAATTTCAAGACATTAATTTCAAAACATTTCTTTCAGGTTCTATTTGCGACACGTCATTTTCAAGAAAATAATTTCAAAACATTAATTTCAAGACAATAATTTCAAGACAATAATTTCAAGACAATAATTTCAAGACAATAATTTCAAGACAATAATTTCAAGACAATAATTTCAAGACAATAATTTCAAGACAATAATTTCAAGACAATAATTTCAAGACAATAATTTCAAGACAATAATTTCAAGACAATAATTTCAAGACAATAATTTCAAGACAATAATTTCAAGACAATAATTTCAAGACAATAATTTCAAGACAATAATTTCAAGACAATAATTTCAAGACAATAATTTCAAGACAATAATTTCAAGACAATAATTTCAAGACAATAATTTCAAGACAATAATTTCAAGACAATAATTTCAAGACAATAATTTCAAGACAATAATTTCAAGACAATAATTTCAAGACAATAATTTCAAGACAATAATTTCAAGACAATAATTTCAAGACAATAATTTCAAGACAATAATTTCAAGACAATAATTTCAAGACAATAATTTCAAAACATTTCTTTCAGGTTCCGTTTGCGACACGTTAACTTCAGGACATTAACTTCAGGACATTAACTTCAGGACATTAACTTCAGGACATTAACTTCAGGACATTAACTTCAGGACATTAACTTCAGGACATTAACTTCAGGACATTAACTTCAGGACATTAACTTCAGGACATTAACTTCAGGACATTAACTTCAGGACATTAACTTCAGGACATTAACTTCAGGACATTAACTTCAGGACATTAACTTCAGGACATTAACTTCAGGACATTAACTTCAGGACATTAACTTCAGGACATTAACTTCAGGACATTAACTTCAGGACATTAACTTCAGGACATTAACTTCAGGACATTAACTTCAGGACATTAACTTCAGGACATTAACTTCAGGACATTAACTTCAGGACATTAACTTCAGGACATTAACTTCAGGACATTAACTTCAGGACATTAACTTCAGGACATTAACTTCAGGACATTAACTTCAGGACATTAACTTCAGGACATTAACTTCAGGACATTAACTTCAGGACATTAACTTCAGGACATTAACTTCAGGACATTAACTTCAGGACATTAACTTCAGGACATTAACTTCAGGACATTAACTTCAGGACATTAACTTCAGGACATTAACTTCAGGACATTAACTTCAGGACATTAACTTCAGGACATTAACTTCAGGACATTAACTTCAGGACATTAACTTCAGGACATTAACTTCAGGACATTAACTTCAGGACATTAACTTCAGGACATTAACTTCAGGACATTAACTTCAGGACATTAACTTCAGGACATTAACTTCAGGACATTAACTTCAGGACATTAACTTCAGGACATTAACTTCAGGACATTAACTTCAGGACATTAACTTCAGGACATTAACTTCAGGACATTAACTTCAGGACATTAACTTCAGGACATTAACTTCAGGACATTAACTTCAGGACATTAACTTCAGGACATTAACTTCAGGACATTAACTTCAGGACATTAACTTCAGGACATTAACTTCAGGACATTAACTTCAGGACATTAACTTCAGGACATTAACTTCAGGACATTAACTTCAGGACATTAACTTCAGGACATTAACTTCAGGACATTAACTTCAGGACATTAACTTCAGGACATTAACTTCAGGACATTAACTTCAGGACATTAACTTCAGGACATTAACTTCAGGACATTAACTTCAGGACATTAACTTCAGGACATTAACTTCAGGACATTAACTTCAGGACATTAACTTCAGGACATTAACTTCAGGACATTAACTTCAGGACATTAACTTCAGGACATTAACTTCAGGACATTTACTTCAGGACATTTACTTCAGGACATTTACTTCACGACATTTACTTCAGGACATTTACTTCAGGACATTTACTTCAGGACATTTACTTCAGGACATTTACTTCAGGACATTTACTTCAGGACATTTACTTCAGGACATTTACTTCAGGACATTTACTTCAGGACATTTACTTCAGGACATTTACTTCAGGACATTTACTTCAGGACATTTACTTCAGGACATTTACTTCAGGACATTTACTTCAGGACATTTACTTCAGGACATTTACTTCAGGACATTTACTTCAGGACATTTACTTCAGGACATTTACTTCAGGACATTTACTTCAGGACATTTACTTCAGGACATTTACTTCAGGACATTTACTTCAGGACATTTACTTCAGGACATTTACTTCAGGACATTTACTTCAGGACATTTACTTCAGGACATTTACTTCAGGACATTTACTTCAGGACATTTACTTCAGGACATTTACTTCAGGACATTTACTTCAGGACATTTACTTCAGGACATTTACTTCAGGACATTTACTTCAGGACATTTACTTCAGGACATTTACTTCAGGACATTTACTTCAGGACATTTACTTCAGGACATTTACTTCAGGACATTTACTTCAGGACATTTACTTCAGGACATTTACTTCAGGACATTTACTTCAGGACATTTACTTCAGGACATTTACTTCAGGACATTTACTTCAGGACATTTACTTCAGGACATTTACTTCAGGACATTAACTTCAGGACATTAACTTCAGGACATTAACTTCAGGACATTAACTTCAGGACATTAACTTCAGGACATTAACTTCAGGACATTAACTTCAGGACATTAACTTCAGGACATTAACTTCAGGACATTAACTTCAGGACATTAACTTCAGGACATTAACTTCAGGACATTAACTTCAGGACATTAACTTCAGGACATTAACTTCAGGACATTAACTTCAGGACATTAACTTCAGGACATTAACTTCAGGACATTAACTTCAGGACATTTACTTCAGGACATTAACTTCAGGACATTAACTTCAGGACATTAACTTCAGGACATTAACTTCAGGACATTAACTTCAGGACATTAACTTCAGGACATTAACTTCAGGACATTTACTTCAGGACATTTACTTCAGGACATTTACTTCAGGACATTTACTTCAGGACATTTACTTCAGGACATTTACTTCAGGACATTTACTTCAGGACATTAATTTCAGGACATTAATTTCCAAACATTTCTGGTTCTGTTTGCGACACGTCAATTTCAAGAAAATAATTTCAAGACATTATCAAAACATTTCTGGTTCTGTTTGCGACACGTCAATTTCAAGAAAATAATTTCAAGACATTATCAAAACATTTCTGGTTCTGTTTGCTACACGTTAATTTCAAGACATTAATTTCAAAACATTTCTTTCAGGTTCTGTTTGCGACACGTTACTTACAAGACAATAATTTCAAGGCATTCATTTCAAAAAATTTCAGGTTCTGTTTGCGACAAGTCATTTTCAAGACAATAATTTCAAGGCATTCATTTCAGGACATTAATTTCAAGGCATTCATTTCAGGACATTAATTTCAAGACATTAATTTCAAAACATTTCTTTCAGGTTCTATTTGCGACACGTCATTTTCAAGAAAATAATTTCAAAACATTAATTTCAAGACAATAATTTCAAGACAATAATTTCAAGACAATAATTTCAAGACAATAATTTCAAGACAATAATTTCAAGACAATAATTTCAAGACAATAATTTCAAGACAATAATTTCAAGACAATAATTTCAAGACAATAATTTCAAGACAATAATTTCAAGACAATAATTTCAAGACAATAATTTCAAGACAATAATTTCAAGACAATAATTTCAAGACAATAATTTCAAGACAATAATTTCAAGACAATAATTTCAAGACAATAATTTCAAGACAATAATTTCAAGACAATAATTTCAAGACAATAATTTCAAGACAATAATTTCAAGACAATAATTTCAAGACAATAATTTCAAGACAATAATTTCAAGACAATAATTTCAAGACAATAATTTCAAGACAATAATTTCAAGACAATAATTTCAAGACAATAATTTCAAGACAATAATTTCAAGACAATAATTTCAAGACAATAATTTCAAGACAATAATTTCAAGACAATAATTTCAAGACAATAATTTCAAGACAATAATTTCAAGACAATAATTTCAAGACAATAATTTCAAAACATTTCTTTCAGGTTCCGTTTGCGACATGTTAACTTCAGGACATTAACTTCAGGACATTAACTTCAGGACATTAACTTCAGGACATTAACTTCAGGACATTAACTTCAGGACATTAACTTCAGGACATTAACTTCAGGACATTAACTTCAGGACATTAACTTCAGGACATTAACTTCAGGACATTAACTTCAGGACATTAACTTCAGGACATTAACTTCAGGACATTAACTTCAGGACATTAACTTCAGGACATTAACTTCAGGACATTAACTTCAGGACATTAACTTCAGGACATTAACTTCAGGACATTAACTTCAGGACATTAACTTCAGGACATTAACTTCAGGACATTAACTTCAGGACATTAACTTCAGGACATTAACTTCAGGACATTAACTTCAGGACATTAACTTCAGGACATTAACTTCAGGACATTAACTTCAGGACATTAACTTCAGGACATTAACTTCAGGACATTAACTTCAGGACATTAACTTCAGGACATTAACTTCAGGACATTAACTTCAGGACATTAACTTCAGGACATTAACTTCAGGACATTAACTTCAGGACATTAACTTCAGGACATTAACTTCAGGACATTAACTTCAGGACATTAACTTCAGGACATTAACTTCAGGACATTAACTTCAGGACATTAACTTCAGGACATTAACTTCAGGACATTAACTTCAGGACATTAACTTCAGGACATTAACTTCAGGACATTAACTTCAGGACATTAACTTCAGGACATTAACTTCAGGACATTAACTTCAGGACATTAACTTCAGGACATTAACTTCAGGACATTAACTTCAGGACATTAACTTCAGGACATTAACTTCAGGACATTAACTTCAGGACATTAACTTCAGGACATTAACTTCAGGACATTAACTTCAGGACATTAACTTCAGGACATTAACTTCAGGACATTAACTTCAGGACATTAACTTCAGGACATTAACTTCAGGACATTAACTTCAGGACATTAACTTCAGGACATTAACTTCAGGACATTAACTTCAGGACATTAACTTCAGGACATTAACTTCAGGACATTAACTTCAGGACATTAACTTCAGGACATTAACTTCAGGACATTAACTTCAGGACATTAACTTCAGGACATTAACTTCAGGACATTAACTTCAGGACATTAACTTCAGGACATTAACTTCAGGACATTAACTTCAGGACATTAAGTTCAGGACATTAAGTTCAGGATATTAACTTCAGGACATTAACTTCAGGACATTAACTTCAGGACATTAACTTCAGGACATTAACTTCAGGACATTAACTTCAGGACATTAACTTCAGGACATTAACTTCAGGACATTAACTTCAGGACATTAACTTCAGGACATTAACGTCAGGACATTAACGTCAGGACATTTACTTCAGGACATTAACTTCAGGACATTAACTTCAGGACATTAACTTCAGGACATTTACTTCAGGACATTAACTTCAGGACATTAACTTCAGGACATTAACTTCAGGACATTAACTTCAGGACATTAACTTCAGGACATTAACTTCAGGACATTAACTTCAGGACATTAACTTCAGGACATTAACTTCAGGACATTAACTTCAGGACATTTCTTCAGGACATTTACTTCAGGACATTTACTTCAGGACATTTACTTCAGGACATTTACTTCAGGACATTTACTTCAGGACATTTACTTCAGGACATTTACTTCAGGACATTTACTTCAGGACATTTACTTCAGGACATTTACTTCAGGACATTTACTTCAGGACATTTACTTCAGGACATTTACTTCAGGACATTTACTTCAGGACATTTACTACAGGACATTAATTTCAGGACATTAATTTCAGGACATTAACTTCAGGACATTAACTTCAGGACATTAATTTCAAACATTTCTGGTTCTGTTTGCGACACGTCAATTTCAAGAAAATAATTTCAAGACATTATCAAAACATTTCTGGTTCTGTTTGCGACACGTTAATTTCAAGAAAATAATTTCAAGACATTATCAAAACATTTCTGGTTCTGTTTGCGACACGTTAATTTCAAGAAAATAATTTCAAGACATTATCAAAACATTTCTGGTTCTGTTTGCAACACGTTAATTTCAAGACATTAATTTCAAAACATTTCTTTCAGGTTCTGTTTGCGACACGTTACTTTCAAGACAATAATTTCAAGGCATTCATTTCAAAACATTTCAGGTTCTGTTTGCGACAAGTCATTTTCAAGACAATAATTTCAAGGCATTCATTTCAGGACATTAATTTCAAGGCATTCATTTCAGGACATTAATTTCAAGACATTAATTTCAAAACATTTCTTTCAGGTTCTATTTGCGACACGTCATGTTCAAGAAAATAATTTCAACACATTAATTTCAAGACAATAATTTCAAGACATTAATTTCAAGACAATAATTTCAAGACAATAATTTCAAGACAATAATTTCAAGACAATAATTTGAAGACAATAATTTCAAGACAATAATTTCAAGGCATTAATTTCAAGACAATAATTTCAAGACATTAATTTCAAGACAATAATTTGAAGACAATAATTTCAAGACAATAATTTCAAGGCATTAATTTCAAAACATTTCTTTCAGGTTCCGTTTGCGACATGTTAACTTCAGGACATTAACTTCAGGACATTAACTTCAGGACATTAACTTCAGGACATTAACTTCAGGACATTAACTTCAGGACATTAACTTCAGGACATTAACTTCAGGACATTAACTTCAGGACATTAACTTCAGGACATTAACTTCAGGACATTAACTTCAGGACATTAACTTCAGGACATTAACTTCAGGACATTAACTTCAGGACATTAACTTCAGGACATTAACTTCAGGACATTAACTTCAGGACATTAACTTCAGGACATTAACTTCAGGACATTAACTTCAGGACATTAACTTCAGGACATTAACTTCAGGACATTAACTTCAGGACATTAACTTCAGGACATTAACTTCAGGACATTAACTTCAGGACATTAACTTCAGGACATTAACTTCAGGACATTAACTTCAGGACATTAACTTCAGGACATTAACTTCAGGACATTAACTTCAGGACATTAACTTCAGGACATTAACTTCAGGACATTAACTTCAGGACATTAACTTCAGGACATTAACTTCAGGACATTAACTTCAGGACATTAACTTCAGGACATTAACTTCAGGACATTAACTTCAGGACATTAACTTCAGGACATTAACTTCAGGACATTAACTTCAGGACATTAACTTCAGGACATTAACTTCAGGACATTAACTTCAGGACATTAACTTCAGGACATTAACTTCAGGACATTAACTTCAGGACATTAACTTCAGGACATTAACTTCAGGACATTAACTTCAGGACATTAACTTCAGGACATTAACTTCAGGACATTAACTTCAGGACATTAACTTCAGGACATTAACTTCAGGACATTAACTTCAGGACATTAACTTCAGGACATTAACTTCAGGACATTAACTTCAGGACATTAACTTCAGGACATTAACTTCAGGACATTAACTTCAGGACATTAACTTCAGGACATTAACTTCAGGACATTAACTTCAGGACATTAACTTCAGGACATTAACTTCAGGACATTAACTTCAGGACATTAACTTCAGGACATTAACTTCAGGACATTTACTTCAGGACATTAACTTCAGGACATTAACTTCAGGACATTAACTTCAGGACATTAACTTCAGGACATTAACTTCAGGACATTAACTTCAGGACATTAACTTCAGGACATTAACTTCAGGACATTAACTTCAGGACATTTACTTCAGGACATTTACTTCAGGACATTTACTTCAGGACATTTACTTCAGGACATTTACTTCAGGACATTTACTTCAGGACATTTACTTCAGGACATTTACTTCAGGACATTTACTTCAGGACATTAATTTCAGGACATTAATTTCCAAACATTTCTGGTTCTGTTTGCGACACGTCAATTTCAAGAAGATAATTTCAAGACATTATCAAAACATTTCTGGTTCTGTTTGCGACACGTCAATTTCAAGAAAATAATTTCAAGACATTATCAAAACATTTCTGGTTCTGTTTGCTACACGTTAATTTCAAGACATTAATTTCAAAACATTTCTTTCAGGTTCTGTTTGCGACACGTTACTTACAAGACAATAATTTCAAGGCATTCATTTCAAAAAATTTCAGGTTCTGTTTGCGACAAGTCATTTTCAAGACAATAATTTCAAGGCATTCATTTCAGGACATTAATTTCAAGGCATTCATTTCAGGACATTAATTTCAAGACATTAATTTCAAAACATTTCTTTCAGGTTCTATTTGCGACACGTCATTTTCAAGAAAATAATTTCAAGACAATAATTTCAAGACAATAATTTCAAGACAATAATTTCAAGACAATAATTTCAAGACAATAATTTCAAAACATTTCTTTCAGGTTCTATTTGCGACACGTCATTTTCAAGACAATAATTTCAAGACAATAATTTCAAGACAATAATTTCAAGACAATAATTTCAAGACAATAATTTCAAGACAATAATTTCAAGACAATAATTTCAAGACAATAATTTCAAGACAATAATTTCAAGACAATAATTTCAAGACAATAATTTCAAGACAATAATTTCAAGACAATAATTTCAAGACAATAATTTCAAGACAATAATTTCAAGACAATAATTTCAAGACAATAATTTCAAGACAATAATTTCAAGACAATAATTTCAAGACAATAATTTCAAGACAATAATTTCAAGACAATAATTTCAAGACAATAATTTCAAGACAATAATTTCAAGACAATAATTTCAAGACAATAATTTCAAGACAATAATTTCAAGACAATAATTTCAAGACAATAATTTCAAGACAATAATTTCAAGACAATAATTTCAAGACAATAATTTCAAAACATTTCTTTCAGGTTCCGTTTGCGACATGTTAACTTCAGGACATTAACTTCAGGACATTAACTTCAGGACATTAACTTCAGGACATTAACTTCAGGACATTAACTTCAGGACATTAACTTCAGGACATTAACTTCAGGACATTAACTTCAGGACATTAACTTCAGGACATTAACTTCAGGACATTAACTTCAGGACATTAACTTCAGGACATTAACTTCAGGACATTAACTTCAGGACATTAACTTCAGGACATTAACTTCAGGACATTAACTTCAGGACATTTACTTCAGGACATTTACTTCAGGACATTAACTTCAGGACATTAACTTCAGGACATTAACTTCAGGACATTAACTTCAGGACATTAACTTCAGGACATTAACTTCAGGACATTAACTTCAGGACATTAACTTCAGGACATTAACTTCAGGACATTAACTTCAGGACATTAACTTCAGGACATTAACTTCAGGACATTAACTTCAGGACATTAACTTCAGGACATTAACTTCAGGACATTAACTTCAGGACATTAACTTCAGGACATTAACTTCAGGACATTAACTTCAGGACATTAACTTCAGGACATTAACTTCAGGACATTAACTTCAGGACATTAACTTCAGGACATTAACTTCAGGACATTAACTTCAGGACATTAACTTCAGGACATTAACTTCAGGACATTAACTTCAGGACATTAACTTCAGGACATTAACTTCAGGACATTAACTTCAGGACATTAACTTCAGGACATTAACTTCAGGACATTAACTTCAGGACATTAACTTCAGGACATTAACTTCAGGACATTAACTTCAGGACATTAACTTCAGGACATTAACTTCAGGACATTAACTTCAGGACATTTACTTCAGGACATTTACTTCAGGACATTTACTTCAGGACATTTACTTCAGGACATTAACTTCAGGACATTAACTTCAGGACATTAACTTCAGGACATTAACTTCAGGACATTAACTTCAGGACATTAACTTCAGGACATTAACTTCAGGACATTAACTTCAGGACATTAACTTCAGGACATTAACTTCAGGACATTAACTTCAGGACATTAACTTCAGGACATTAACTTCAGGGCATTAACTTCAGGGCATTAACTTCAGGGCATTAACTTCAGGGCATTAACTTCAGGGCATTAACTTCAGGGCATTAACTTCAGGGCATTAACTTCAGGGCATTAACTTCAGGGCATTAACTTCAGGGCATTAACTTCAGGGCATTAACTTCAGGGCATTAACTTCAGGGCATTAACTTCAGGGCATTAACTTCAGGGCATTAACTTCAGGGCATTTACTTCAGGGCATTTACTTCAGGGCATTAACTTCAGGGCATTAACTTCAGGACATTAACTTCAGGACATTAACTTCAGGACATTAACTTCAGGACATTAACTTCAGGACATTAACTTCAGGACATTAACTTCAGGACATTAACTTCAGGACATTAACTTCAGGACATTAACTTCAGGACATTAACTTCAGGACATTAACTTCAGGACATTAACTTCAGGACATTAACTTCAGGACATTAACTTCAGGACATTAACTTCAGGACATTAACTTCAGGACATTAACTTCAGGACATTAACTTCAGGACATTAACTTCAGGACATTAACTTCAGGACATTAACTTCAGGACATTAACTTCAGGACATTAACTTCAGGACATTAACTTCAGGACATTAACTTCAGGACATTAACTTCAGGACATTAACTTCAGGACATTAACTTCAGGACATTAACTTCAGGACATTAACTTCAGGACATTAACTTCAGGACATTAACTTCAGGACATTAACTTCAGGACATTAACTTCAGGACATTAACTTCAGGACATTAACTTCAGGACATTAACTTCAGGACATTAACTTCAGGACATTAACTTCAGGACATTAACTTCAGGACATTAACTTCAGGACATTAACTTCAGGACATTAACTTCAGGACATTAACTTCAGGACATTAACTTCAGGACATTAACTTCAGGACATTAACTTCAGGACATTAACTTCAGGACATTAACTTCAGGACATTAACTTCAGGACATTAACTTCAGGACATTAACTTCAGGACATTAACTTCAGGACATTAACTTCAGGACATTAACTTCAGGACATTAACTTCAGGACATTAACTTCAGGACATTAACTTCAGGACATTAACTTCAGGACATTAACTTCAGGACATTAACTTCAGGACATTAACTTCAGGACATTAACTTCAGGACATTAACTTCAGGACATTAACTTCAGGACATTAACTTCAGGACATTAACTTCAGGACATTAACTTCAGGACATTAACTTCAGGACATTAACTTCAGGACATTAACTTCAGGACATTAACTTCAGGACATTAACTTCAGGACATTAACTTCAGGACATTAACTTCAGGACATTAACTTCAGGACATTAACTTCAGGACATTAACTTCAGGACATTAACTTCAGGACATTAACTTCAGGACATTAACTTCAGGACATTAACTTCAGGACATTAACTTCAGGACATTAACTTCAGGACATTAACTTCAGGACATTAACTTCAGGACATTAACTTCAGGACATTAACTTCAGGACATTAACTTCAGGACATTAACTTCAGGACATTAACTTCAGGACATTAACTTCAGGACATTAACTTCAGGACATTAACTTCAGGACATTAACTTCAGGACATTAACTTCAGGACATTAACTTCAGGACATTAACTTCAGGACATTAACTTCAGGACATTAACTTCAGGACATTAACTTCAGGACATTAACTTCAGGACATTAACTTCAGGACATTAACTTCAGGACATTAACTTCAGGACATTAACTTCAGGACATTAACTTCAGGACATTAACTTCAGGACATTAACTTCAGGACATTAACTTCAGGACATTAACTTCAGGACATTAACTTCAGGACATTAACTTCAGGACATTAACTTCAGGACATTAACTTCAGGACATTAACTTCAGGACATTTACTTCAGGACATTTACTTCAGGACATTTACTTCAGGACATTTACTTCAGGACATTTACTTCAGGACATTTACTTCAGGACATTTACTTCAGGACATTTACTTCAGGACATTTACTTCAGGACATTTACTTCAGGACATTTACTTCAGGACATTTACTTCAGGACATTTACTTCAGGACATTTACTTCAGGACATTTACTTCAGGACATTTACTTCAGGACATTTACTTCAGGACATTTACTTCAGGACATTTACTTCAGGACATTTACTTCAGGACATTTACTTCAGGACATTTACTTCAGGACATTTACTTCAGGACATTTACTTCAGGACATTTACTTCAGGACATTTACTTCAGGACATTTACTTCAGGACATTTACTTCAGGACATTTACTTCAGGACATTTACTTCAGGACATTTACTTCAGGACATTTATTCAGGACATTTATTCAGGACATTTACTTCAGGACATTTACTTCAGGACATTTACTTCAGGACATTTACTTCAGGACATTTACTTCAGGACATTTACTTCAGGACATTTACTTCAGGACATTTACTTCAGGACATTAACTTCAGGACATTAACTTCAGGACATTAACTTCAGGACATTAACTTCAGGACATTAACTTCAGGACATTTACTTCAGGACATTTACTTCAGGACATTAACTTCAGGACATTAACTTCAGGACATTAACTTCAGGACATTAACTTCAGGACATTAACTTCAGGACATTAACTTCAGGACATTAACTTCAGGACATTAACTTCAGGACATTAACTTCAGGACATTAACTTCAGGACATTAACTTCAGGACATTAACTTCAGGACATTAACTTCAGGACATTAACTTCAGGACATTAACTTCAGGACATTAACTTCAGGACATTAACTTCAGGACATTAACTTCAGGACATTAACTTCAGGACATTAACTTCAGGACATTAACTTCAGGACATTAACTTCAGGACATTAACTTCAGGACATTAACTTCAGGACATTAACTTCAGGACATTAACTTCAGGACATTAACTTCAGGACATTAATTTCAAGACATTAATTTCAGGACATTAATTTCAAGACATTAATTTCAAGACAATAATTTCAAGACAATAATTTCAAGACAATAATTTCAGGGCATTAATTTCAAAACATTTCTTTCAGGTTCTGTTTGCGACACGTCAATTTCAGGACATTGATTTCAAAACATTTCAGGTTCCGTTTGCGACACGTTAATTTCAAGACAATAATTTTAAGACATTAATTTCGAAACATTTCTTTCAGGTTCCGTTTGCGACATGTTAACTTCAGGACATTAACTTCAGGACATTAACTTCAGGACATTAACTTCAGGACATTAACTTCAGGACATTAACTTCAGGACATTAACTTCAGGACATTAACTTCAGGACATTAACTTCAGGACATTAACTTCAGGACATTAACTTCAGGACATTAACTTCAGGACATTAACTTCAGGACATTAACTTCAGGACATTAACTTCAGGACATTAACTTCAGGACATTAACTTCAGGACATTAACTTCAGGACATTAACTTCAGGACATTAATTTCAGGACATTAATTTCAAGACAATAATTTCAAGGCAATCATTTCAAAACATTTCAGGTTCTGTTTGCGACACGTCATTTTCAAGACAATAATTTCAAGACAATAATTCCAAGACATTTCGTTCATGTCCTGTTTGCGACACGTCAACTTCAAGAATATAATTTCAAGACATTAATTTCAGAACATTAATTTCAAGACATTAATTTCAAAACATTTCTTTAAGGTTCTATTTGCGACATGTCATTTTCAAGAAAATAATTTCAAGACATTAATTTCAAGACAATAATTTCAGGGCAATAATTTCAAAACATTTCTTTCAGGTTCTGTTTGCAACACGTTAATTTCAAAACATTAATTTCAGGACATTAATTTCAGGACATTAATTTCAGGACATTAATTTCAGGACATTAATTTCAGGACATTAATTTCAGGACATTAATTTCAGGACATTAATTTCAGGACATTAATTTCAGGACATTAATTTCAAGACATTAATTTCAGGACATTAATTTCAAGACATTAATTTCAAGACAATAATTTCAAGACATTAATTTCAGGACATTAATTTCAGGACATTAATTTCAGGACAATAATTTCAGGACAATAATTTCAAGACAATAATTTCAAGACAATAATTTCAAGACAATAATTTCAAGACAATAATTTCAAGACAATAATTTCAAGACAATAATTTCAAGACAATAATTTCAAGACAATAATTTCAAGACAACAATTTCAAGACAATAATTTCAAGACAATAATTTCATGACAATAATTTCAAGACAACAATTTCAAGACAACAATTTCAAGACAACAATTTCAAGACAACAATTTCAAGACAACAATTTCAAGACAACAATTTCAAGACAACAATTTCAAGACAACAATTTCAAGACAACAATTTCAAGACAACAATTTCAAGACAACAATTTCAAGACAACAATTTCAAGACAACAATTTCAAGACAACAATTTCAAGACAACAATTTCAAGACAACAATTTCAAGACAACAATTTCAAGACAACAATTTCAAGACAACAATTTCAAGACAACAATTTCAAGACAACAATTTCAAGACAACAATTTCAAGACAACAATTTCAAGACAACAATTTCAAGACAACAATTTCAAGACAACAATTTCAAGACAACAATTTCAAGACAACAATTTCAAGACAACAATTTCAAGACAACAATTTCAAGACAACAATTTCAAGACAACAATTTCAAGACAACAATTTCAAGACAACAATTTCAAGACAACAATTTCAAGACAATAATTTCAAGACAATAATTTCAAGACAATAATTTCAAGACAATAATTTCAAGACAATAATTTCAAGACAATAATTTCAAGACAATAATTTCAAGGCATTAATTTCAAAACATTAATTTCCAAACATTTCTGGTTCCGTTTACGACGCGATAATTTCAAGACAATAATTTCCAGACATTAATTTCGAAACATTTCTTTCAGGTTCCGTTTGCGACACGTTAACTTCAGGACATTAACTTCAGGACGTTAACTTCAGGACGTTAACTTCAGGACATTAACTTCAGGACATTAACTTCAGGACATTAACTTCAGGACATTAACTTCAGGACATTAACTTCAGGACATTAACTTCAGGACATTAACTTCAGGACATTAACTTCAGGACATTAACTTCAGGACATTAACTTCAGGACATTAACTTCAGGACATTAACTTCAGGACATTAACTTCAGGACATTAACTTCAGGACATTAACTTCAGGACATTAACTTCAGGACATTAACTTCAGGACATTAACTTCAGGACATTAACTTCAGGACATTAACTTCAGGACATTAACTTCAGGACATTAACTTCAGGACATTAACTTCAGGACATTAACTTCAGGACATTAACTTCAGGACATTAACTTCAGGACATTAACTTCAGGACATTAACTTCAGGACATTAACTTCAGGACATTAACTTCAGGACATTAACTTCAGGACATTAACTTCAGGACATTAACTTCAGGACATTAACTTCAGGACATTAACTTCAGGACATTAACTTCAGGACATTAACTTCAGGACATTAACTTCAGGACATTAACTTCAGGACATTAACTTCAGGACATTAACTTCAGGACATTAACTTCAGGACATTAACTTCAGGACATTAACTTCAGGACATTAACTTCAGGACATTAACTTCAGGACATTAACTTCAGGACATTAACTTCAGGACATTAACTTCAGGACATTAACTTCAGGACATTAACTTCAGGACATTAACTTCAGGACATTAACTTCAGGACATTAACTTCAGGACATTAACTTCAGGACATTAACTTCAGGACATTAACTTCAGGACATTAACTTCAGGACATTAACTTCAGGACATTAACTTCAGGACATTAACTTCAGGACATTAACTTCAGGACATTAACTTCAGGACATTAACTTCAGGACATTAACTTCAGGACATTAACTTCAGGACATTTACTTCAGGACATTTACTTCAGGACATTTACTTCAGGACATTTACTTCAGGACATTTACTTCAGGACATTTACTTCAGGACATTTACTTCAGGACATTTACTTCAGGACATTTACTTCAGGACATTTACTTCAGGACATTTACTTCAGGACATTTACTTCAGGACATTTACTTCAGGACATTTACTTCAGGACATTAATTTCCAAACATTTCTGGTTCTGTTTGCGACACGTCAATTTCAAGAAAATAATTTCAAGACATTATCAAAACATTTCTGGTTCTGTTTGCGACACGTTAATTTCAAGACATTAATTTCAAAACATTTCTTTGAGGTTCTGTTTGCGACACGTTAATTTCAAGACAATAATTTCAAGACAATAATTTCAAGACAATAATTTCAAGACAATAATTTCAAGACAATAATTTCAAGGCATTCATTTCAGGACATTAATTTCAAGAGAATAATTTCAGGACAATAATTTCAAGACATTTCTTTCATGTTCTGTTTGCGACTCGTCAATTTCAATATATTAATTTCAAAACATTTCAGGTTCTGTTTGCACACGTCAATTTCAAGAAATTAATTTCAAAGCATTACTTTCAAAACTTTTCTTTCAGGTTCTGTTTGCGACACGTCAATTTCAAGACAATAACTTCAGGACATTAACTTCAGGACATTAACTTCAGGACATTAACTTCAGGACATTAACTTCAGGACATTAACTTCAGGACATTAACTTCAGGACATTAACTTCAGGACATTAACTTCAGGACATTAACTTCAGGACATTAACTTCAGGACATTAACTTCAGGACATTAACTTCAGGACATTAACTTCAGGACATTAACTTCAGGACATTAACTTCAGGACATTAACTTCAGGACATTAACTTCAGGACATTAACTTCAGGACATTAACTTCAGGACATTAACTTCAGGACATTAACTTCAGGACATTAACTTCAGGACATTAACTTCAGGACATTAACTTCAGGACATTAACTTCAGGACATTAACTTCAGGACATTAACTTCAGGACATTAACTTCAGGACATTAACTTCAGGACATTAACTTCAGGACATTAACTTCAGGACATTAACTTCAGGACATTAACTTCAGGACATTAACTTCAGGACATTAACTTCAGGACATTAACTTCAGGACATTAACTTCAGGACATTAACTTCAGGACATTAACTTCAGGACATTAACTTCAGGACATTAACTTCAGGACATTAACTTCAGGACATTAACTTCAGGACATTAACTTCAGGACATTAACTTCAAAACATTTCTGGTTCTGTTTGCGACACGTCAATTTCAAGACAATAATTTCAAGGCATTCATTTCAAAACATTTCAGGTTCTGTTTGCGACACGTCATTTTCAAGACAATAATTTCAACGCATTCATTTCAGGACATTAATTTCAAGACAATAATTTCAGGACAATAATTTCAAGACAATAATTTCAGGGCATTAATTTCAAAACATTTCTTTCAGGTTCTGTTTGCGACACGTCAATTTCAGGACATTGATTTCAAAACATTTCAGGTTCCGTTTGCGACACGTTAATTTCAAGACAATAATTTTAAGACATTAATTTCGAAACATTTCTTTCAGGTTCCGTTTGCGACATGTTAACTTCAGGACGTTAACTTCAGGACATTTACTTCAGGACATTAACTTCAGGACATTAACTTCAGGACATTAACTTCAGGACATTAACTTCAGGACATTAACTTCAGGACATTAACTTCAGGACATTAACTTCAGGACATTAACTTCAGGACATTAACTTCAGGACATTAACTTCAGGACATTAACTTCAGGACATTAACTTCAGGACATTAACTTCAGGACATTAATTTCAAGAAAATAATTTCAAGGCAATCATTTCAAAACATTTCAGGTTCTGTTTGCGACACGTCATTTTCAAGACAATAATTTCAAGACAATAATTCCAAGACATTTCGTTCATGTCCTGTTTGCGACACGTCAACTTCAAGAATATAATTTCAAGACATTAATTTCAGAACATTAATTTCAAGACATTAATTTCAAAACATTTCTTTAAGGTTCTATTTGCGACATGTCATTTTCAAGAAAATAATTTCAAGACATTAATTTCAAGACAATAATTTCAGGGCAATAATTTCAAAACATTTCTTTCAGGTTCTGTTTGCGACACGTTACTTTCAAGACAATAATTTCAAGGCATTCATTTCAAAACATTTCAGGTTCTGTTTGCGACAAGTCATTTTCAAGACAATAATTTCAAGGCATTCATTTCAGGACATTAATTTCAAGGCATTCATTTCAGGACATTAATTTCAAGACATTAATTTCAAAACATTTCTTTCAGGTTCTATTTGCGACACGTCATTTTCAAGAAAATAATTTCAAGACATTAATTTCAAGACATTTCTTTCAGGTTCTATTTGCGACACGTCATTTTCAAGAAAATAATTTCAAGACATTAATTTCAAGACAACAATTTCAAGACAACAATTTCAAGACAACAATTTCAAGACAACAATTTCAAGACAACAATTTCAAGACAACAATTTCAAGACAACAATTTCAAGACAACAATTTCAAGACAACAATTTCAAGACAACAATTTCAAGACAACAATTTCAAGACAACAATTTCAAGACAACAATTTCAAGACAACAATTTCAAGACAACAATTTCAAGACAACAATTTCAAGACAACAATTTCAAGACAACAATTTCAAGACAACAATTTCAAGACAACAATTTCAAGACAACAATTTCAAGACAACAATTTCAAGACAACAATTTCAAGACAACAATTTCAAGACAACAATTTCAAGACAACAATTTCAAGACAACAATTTCAAGACAACAATTTCAAGACAACAATTTCAAGACAACAATTTCAAGACAACAATTTCAAGACAACAATTTCAAGACAACAATTTCAAGACAATAATTTCAAGACAATAATTTCAAGGCATTAATTTCAAAACATTAATTTCCAAACATTTCTGGTTCTGTTTACGACGCGATAATTTCAAGACAATAATTTCCAGACATTAATTTCGAAACATTTCTTTCAGGTTCCGTTTGCGACACGTTAACTTCAGGACATTAACTTCAGGACATTAACTTCAGGACATTAACTTCAGGACATTAACTTCAGGACATTAACTTCAGGACATTAACTTCAGGACATTAACTTCAGGACATTAACTTCAGGACATTAACTTCAGGACATTAACTTCAGGACATTAACTTCAGGACATTAACTTCAGGACATTAACTTCAGGACATTAACTTCAGGACATTAACTTCAGGACATTAACTTCAGGACATTAACTTCAGGACATTAACTTCAGGACATTAACTTCAGGACATTAACTTCAGGACATTAACTTCAGGACATTAACTTCAGGACATTAACTTCAGGACATTAACTTCAGGACATTAACTTCAGGACATTAACTTCAGGACATTAACTTCAGGACATTAACTTCAGGACATTAACTTCAGGACATTAACTTCAGGACATTAACTTCAGGACATTAACTTCAGGACATTAACTTCAGGACATTAACTTCAGGACATTAACTTCAGGACATTAACTTCAGGACATTAACTTCAGGACATTAACTTCAGGACATTAACTTCAGGACATTAACTTCAGGACATTAACTTCAGGACATTAACTTCAGGACATTAACTTCAGGACATTAACTTCAGGACATTAACTTCAGGACATTAACTTCAGGACATTAACTTCAGGACATTAACTTCAGGACATTAACTTCAGGACATTAACTTCAGGACATTAACTTCAGGACATTAACTTCAGGACATTAACTTCAGGACATTAACTTCAGGACATTAACTTCAGGACATTAACTTCAGGACATTAACTTCAGGACATTAACTTCAGGACATTAACTTCAGGACATTAACTTCAGGACATTAACTTCAGGACATTAACTTCAGGACATTAACTTCAGGACATTAACTTCAGGACATTAACTTCAGGACATTAACTTCAGGACATTAACTTCAGGACATTAACTTCAGGACATTAACTTCAGGACATTAACTTCAGGACATTAACTTCAGGACATTAACTTCAGGACATTAACTTCAGGACATTAACTTCAGGACATTAACTTCAGGACATTAACTTCAGGACATTAACTTCAGGACATTAACTTCAGGACATTAACTTCAGGACATTAACTTCAGGACATTAACTTCAGGACATTAACTTCAGGACATTAACTTCAGGACATTAACTTCAGGACATTAACTTCAGGACATTAACTTCAGGACATTAACTTCAGGACATTAACTTCAGGACATTAACTTCAGGACATTAACTTCAGGACATTAACTTCAGGACATTAACTTCAGGACATTAACTTCAGGACATTAACTTCAGGACATTAACTTCAGGACATTAACTTCAGGACATTAACTTCAGGACATTAACTTCAGGACATTAACTTCAGGACATTAACTTCAGGACATTAACTTCAGGACATTAACTTCAGGACATTAACTTCAGGACATTAACTTCAGGACATTAACTTCAGGACATTAACTTCAGGACATTAACTTCAGGACATTAACTTCAGGACATTAACTTCAGGACATTAACTTCAGGACATTAACTTCAGGACATTAACTTCAGGACATTAACTTCAGGACATTAACTTCAGGACATTAACTTCAGGACATTAACTTCAGGACATTAACTTCAGGACATTAACTTCAGGACATTAACTTCAGGACATTAACTTCAGGACATTAACTTCAGGACATTAACTTCAGGACATTAACTTCAGGACATTAACTTCAGGACATTAACTTCAGGACATTAACTTCAGGACATTAACTTCAGGACATTAACTTCAGGACATTAACTTCAGGACATTAACTTCAGGACATTAACTTCAGGACATTAACTTCAGGACATTAACTTCAGGACATTAACTTCAGGACATTAACTTCAGGACATTAACTTCAGGACATTAACTTCAGGACATTAACTTCAGGACATTAACTTCAGGACATTAACTTCAGGACATTAACTTCAGGACATTAACTTCAGGACATTAACTTCAGGACATTAACTTCAGGACATTAACTTCAGGACATTAACTTCAGGACATTAACTTCAGGACATTAACTTCAGGACATTAACTTCAGGACATTAACTTCAGGACATTAACTTCAGGACATTAACTTCAGGACATTAACTTCAGGACATTAACTTCAGGACATTAACTTCAGGACATTAACTTCAGGACATTAACTTCAGGACATTAACTTCAGGACATTAACTTCAGGACATTAACTTCAGGACATTAACTTCAGGACATTAACTTCAGGACATTAACTTCAGGACATTAACTTCAGGACATTAACTTCAGGACATTAACTTCAGGACATTAACTTCAGGACATTAACTTCAGGACATTAACTTCAGGACATTAACTTCAGGACATTAACTTCAGGACATTAACTTCAGGACATTAACTTCAGGACATTAACTTCAGGACATTAACTTCAGGACATTAACTTCAGGACATTAACTTCAGGACATTAACTTCAGGACATTAACTTCAGGACATTAACTTCAGGACATTAACTTCAGGACATTAACTTCAGGACATTAACTTCAGGACATTAACTTCAGGACATTAACTTCAGGACATTAACTTCAGGACATTAACTTCAGGACATTAACTTCAGGACATTAACTTCAGGACATTAACTTCAGGACATTAACTTCAGGACATTAACTTCAGGACATTAACTTCAGGACATTAACTTCAGGACATTAACTTCAGGACATTAACTTCAGGACATTAACTTCAGGACATTAACTTCAGGACATTAACTTCAGGACATTAACTTCAGGACATTAACTTCAGGACATTAACTTCAGGACATTAACTTCAGGACATTAACTTCAGGACATTAACTTCAGGACATTAACTTCAGGACATTAACTTCAGGACATTAAGTTCAGGACATTAAGTTCAGGACATTAACTTCAGGACATTAACTTCAGGACATTAACTTCAGGACATTAACTTCAGGACATTAACTTCAGGACATTAACTTCAGGACATTAACTTCAGGACATTAACTTCAGGACATTAACTTCAGGACATTAACTTCAGGACATTAACTTCAGGACATTAACGTCAGGACATTAACGTCAGGACATTTACTTCAGGACATTAACTTCAGGACATTAACTTCAGGACATTAACTTCAGGACATTTACTTCAGGACATTAACTTCAGGACATTAACTTCAGGACATTAACTTCAGGACATTAACTTCAGGACATTAACTTCAGGACATTAACTTCAGGACATTAACTTCAGGACATTAACTTCAGGACATTAACTTCAGGACATTAACTTCAGGACATTTCTTCAGGACATTTACTTCAGGACATTTACTTCAGGACATTTACTTCAGGACATTTACTTCAGGACATTTACTTCAGGACATTTACTTCAGGACATTTACTTCAGGACATTTACTTCAGGACATTTACTTCAGGACATTTACTTCAGGACATTTACTTCAGGACATTTACTTCAGGACATTTACTTCAGGACATTTACTTCAGGACATTTACTTCAGGACATTTACTACAGGACATTAATTTCAGGACATTAATTTCAGGACATTAACTTCAGGACATTAACTTCAGGACATTAATTTCAAACATTTCTGGTTCTGTTTGCGACACGTCAATTTCAAGAAAATAATTTCAAGACATTATCAAAACATTTCTGGTTCTGTTTGCGACACGTTAATTTCAAGAAAATAATTTCAAGACATTATCAAAACATTTCTGGTTCTGTTTGCGACACGTTAATTTCAAGAAAATAATTTCAAGACATTATCAAAACATTTCTGGTTCTGTTTGCAACACGTTAATTTCAAGACATTAATTTCAAAACATTTCTTTCAGGTTCTGTTTGCGACACGTTACTTTCAAGACAATAATTTCAAGGCATTCATTTCAAAACATTTCAGGTTCTGTTTGCGACAAGTCATTTTCAAGACAATAATTTCAAGGCATTCATTTCAGGACATTAATTTCAAGGCATTCATTTCAGGACATTAATTTCAAGACATTAATTTCAAAACATTTCTTTCAGGTTCTATTTGCGACACGTCATGTTCAAGAAAATAATTTCAACACATTAATTTCAAGACAATAATTTCAAGACATTAATTTCAAGACAATAATTTCAAGACAATAATTTCAAGACAATAATTTGAAGACAATAATTTCAAGACAATAATTTCAAGGCATTAATTTCAAGACAATAATTTCAAGACATTAATTTCAAGACAATAATTTGAAGACAATAATTTC
Source organism: Narcine bancroftii (assembly GCF_036971445.1). Lineage (NCBI taxonomy): Eukaryota > Metazoa > Chordata > Chondrichthyes > Torpediniformes > Narcinidae > Narcine > Narcine bancroftii. The sequence goes on along the minus strand of NC_091477.1, from coordinate 125,332,172 downwards.
AAGACAATAATTTCAAGACAATAATTTCAAGGCATTAATTTCAAAACATTTCTTTCAGGTTCCGTTTGCGACATGTTAACTTCAGGACATTAACTTCAGGACATTAACTTCAGGACATTAACTTCAGGACATTAACTTCAGGACATTAACTTCAGGACATTAACTTCAGGACATTAACTTCAGGACATTAACTTCAGGACATTAACTTCAGGACATTAACTTCAGGACATTAACTTCAGGACATTAACTTCAGGACATTAACTTCAGGACATTAACTTCAGGACATTAACTTCAGGACATTAACTTCAGGACATTAACTTCAGGACATTAACTTCAGGACATTAACTTCAGGACATTAACTTCAGGACATTAACTTCAGGACATTAACTTCAGGACATTAACTTCAGGACATTAACTTCAGGACATTAACTTCAGGACATTAACTTCAGGACATTAACTTCAGGACATTAACTTCAGGACATTAACTTCAGGACATTAACTTCAGGACATTAACTTCAGGACATTAACTTCAGGACATTAACTTCAGGACATTAACTTCAGGACATTAACTTCAGGACATTAACTTCAGGACATTAACTTCAGGACATTAACTTCAGGACATTAACTTCAGGACATTAACTTCAGGACATTAACTTCAGGACATTAACTTCAGGACATTAACTTCAGGACATTAACTTCAGGACATTAACTTCAGGACATTAACTTCAGGACATTAACTTCAGGACATTAACTTCAGGACATTAACTTCAGGACATTAACTTCAGGACATTAACTTCAGGACATTAACTTCAGGACATTAACTTCAGGACATTAACTTCAGGACATTAACTTCAGGACATTAACTTCAGGACATTAACTTCAGGACATTAACTTCAGGACATTAACTTCAGGACATTAACTTCAGGACATTAACTTCAGGACATTAACTTCAGGACATTAACTTCAGGACATTAACTTCAGGACATTAACTTCAGGACATTAACTTCAGGACATTAACTTCAGGACATTAACTTCAGGACATTAACTTCAGGACATTAACTTCAGGACATTAACTTCAGGACATTAACTTCAGGACATTAACTTCAGGACATTAACTTCAGGACATTAACTTCAGGACATTAACTTCAGGACATTAACTTCAGGACATTAACTTCAGGACATTAACTTCAGGACATTAACTTCAGGACATTAACTTCAGGACATTAACTTCAGGACATTAACTTCAGGACATTAACTTCAGGACATTAACTTCAGGACATTAACTTCAGGACATTAACTTCAGGACATTAACTTCAGGACATTAACTTCAGGACATTTACTTCAGGACATTTACTTCAGGACATTTACTTCAGGACATTTACTTCAGGACATTTACTTCAGGACATTTACTTCAGGACATTTACTTCAGGACATTTACTTCAGGACATTAATTTCAGGACATTAATTTCCAAACATTTCTGGTTCTGTTTGCGACACGTCAATTTCAAGAAGATAATTTCAAGACATTATCAAAACATTTCTGGTTCTGTTTGCGACACGTCAATTTCAAGAAAATAATTTCAAGACATTATCAAAACATTTCTGGTTCTGTTTGCTACACGTTAATTTCAAGACATTAATTTCAAAACATTTCTTTCAGGTTCTGTTTGCGACACGTTACTTACAAGACAATAATTTCAAGGCATTCATTTCAAAAAATTTCAGGTTCTGTTTGCGACAAGTCATTTTCAAGACAATAATTTCAAGGCATTCATTTCAGGACATTAATTTCAAGGCATTCATTTCAGGACATTAATTTCAAGACATTAATTTCAAAACATTTCTTTCAGGTTCTATTTGCGACACGTCATTTTCAAGAAAATAATTTCAAGACAATAATTTCAAGACAATAATTTCAAGACAATAATTTCAAGACAATAATTTCAAGACAATAATTTCAAAACATTTCTTTCAGGTTCTATTTGCGACACGTCATTTTCAAGACAATAATTTCAAGACAATAATTTCAAGACAATAATTTCAAGACAATAATTTCAAGACAATAATTTCAAGACAATAATTTCAAGACAATAATTTCAAGACAATAATTTCAAGACAATAATTTCAAGACAATAATTTCAAGACAATAATTTCAAGACAATAATTTCAAGACAATAATTTCAAGACAATAATTTCAAGACAATAATTTCAAGACAATAATTTCAAGACAATAATTTCAAGACAATAATTTCAAGACAATAATTTCAAGACAATAATTTCAAGACAATAATTTCAAGACAATAATTTCAAGACAATAATTTCAAGACAATAATTTCAAGACAATAATTTCAAGACAATAATTTCAAGACAATAATTTCAAGACAATAATTTCAAGACAATAATTTCAAAACATTTCTTTCAGGTTCCGTTTGCGACATGTTAACTTCAGGACATTAACTTCAGGACATTAACTTCAGGACATTAACTTCAGGACATTAACTTCAGGACATTAACTTCAGGACATTAACTTCAGGACATTAACTTCAGGACATTAACTTCAGGACATTAACTTCAGGACATTAACTTCAGGACATTAACTTCAGGACATTAACTTCAGGACATTAACTTCAGGACATTAACTTCAGGACATTAACTTCAGGACATTAACTTCAGGACATTAACTTCAGGACATTAACTTCAGGACATTAACTTCAGGACATTAACTTCAGGACATTTACTTCAGGACATTAACTTCAGGACATTTACTTCAGGACATTTACTTCAGGACATTTACTTCAGGACATTAACTTCAGGACATTAACTTCAGGACATTAACTTCAGGACATTAACTTCAGGACATTAACTTCAGGACATTAACTTCAGGACATTAACTTCAGGACATTAACTTCAGGACATTAACTTCAGGACATTAACTTCAGGACATTAACTTCAGGACATTAACTTCAGGACATTAACTTCAGGACATTAACTTCAGGACATTAACTTCAGGACATTAACTTCAGGACATTAACTTCAGGACATTAACTTCAGGACATTAACTTCAGGACATTAACTTCAGGACATTAACTTCAGGACATTAACTTCAGGACATTAACTTCAGGACATTAACTTCAGGACATTAACTTCAGGACATTAACTTCAGGACATTAACTTCAGGACATTAACTTCAGGACATTAACTTCAGGACATTAACTTCAGGACATTAACTTCAGGACATTAACTTCAGGACATTAACTTCAGGACATTAACTTCAGGACATTAACTTCAGGACATTAACTTCAGGACATTAACTTCAGGACATTAACTTCAGGATATTAACTTCAGGACATTAACTTCAGGACATTAACTTCAGGACATTTACTTCAGGACATTTACTTCAGGACATTAACTTCAGGACATTTACTTCAGGACATTAACTTCAGGACATTAACTTCAGGACATTAACTTCAGGACATTAACTTCAGGACATTAACTTCAGGACATTAACTTCAGGACATTAACTTCAGGACATTAACTTCAGGACATTAACTTCAGGACATTAACTTCAGGACATTAACTTCAGGACATTAACTTCAGGACATTAACTTCAGGACATTAACTTCAGGGCATTAACTTCAGGGCATTAACTTCAGGGCATTAACTTCAGGGCATTAACTTCAGGGCATTAACTTCAGGGCATTAACTTCAGGGCATTAACTTCAGGGCATTAACTTCAGGGCATTAACTTCAGGGCATTAACTTCAGGGCATTAACTTCAGGGCATTAACTTCAGGGCATTTACTTCAGGGCATTTACTTCAGGGCATTTACTTCAGGGCATTAACTTCAGGACATTAACTTCAGGACATTAACTTCAGGACATTAACTTCAGGACATTAACTTCAGGACATTAACTTCAGGACATTAACTTCAGGACATTAACTTCAGGACATTAACTTCAGGACATTAACTTCAGGACATTAACTTCAGGACATTAACTTCAGGACATTAACTTCAGGACATTAACTTCAGGACATTAACTTCAGGACATTAACTTCAGGACATTAACTTCAGGACATTAACTTCAGGACATTAACTTCAGGACATTAACTTCAGGACATTAACTTCAGGACATTAACTTCAGGACATTAACTTCAGGACATTAACTTCAGGACATTAACTTCAGGACATTAACTTCAGGACATTAACTTCAGGACATTAACTTCAGGACATTAACTTCAGGACATTAACTTCAGGACATTAACTTCAGGACATTAACTTCAGGACATTAACTTCAGGACATTAACTTCAGGACATTAACTTCAGGACATTAACTTCAGGACATTAACTTCAGGACATTAACTTCAGGACATTAACTTCAGGACATTAACTTCAGGACATTAACTTCAGGACATTAACTTCAGGACATTAACTTCAGGACATTAACTTCAGGACATTAACTTCAGGACATTAACTTCAGGACATTAACTTCAGGACATTAACTTCAGGACATTAACTTCAGGACATTAACTTCAGGACATTAACTTCAGGACATTAACTTCAGGACATTAACTTCAGGACATTAACTTCAGGACATTAACTTCAGGACATTAACTTCAGGACATTAACTTCAGGACATTAACTTCAGGACATTAACTTCAGGACATTAACTTCAGGACATTAACTTCAGGACATTAACTTCAGGACATTAACTTCAGGACATTAACTTCAGGACATTAACTTCAGGACATTAACTTCAGGACATTAACTTCAGGACATTAACTTCAGGACATTAACTTCAGGACATTAACTTCAGGACATTAACTTCAGGACATTAACTTCAGGACATTAACTTCAGGACATTAACTTCAGGACATTAACTTCAGGACATTAACTTCAGGACATTAACTTCAGGACATTAACTTCAGGACATTAACTTCAGGACATTAACTTCAGGACATTAACTTCAGGACATTAACTTCAGGACATTAACTTCAGGACATTAACTTCAGGACATTAACTTCAGGACATTAACTTCAGGACATTAACTTCAGGACATTAACTTCAGGACATTAACTTCAGGACATTAACTTCAGGACATTAACTTCAGGACATTAACTTCAGGACATTAACTTCAGGACATTAACTTCAGGACATTAACTTCAGGACATTAACTTCAGGACATTAACTTCAGGACATTAACTTCAGGACATTAACTTCAGGACATTAACTTCAGGACATTAACTTCAGGACATTAACTTCAGGACATTAACTTCAGGACATTAACTTCAGGACATTAACTTCAGGACATTAACTTCAGGACATTAACTTCAGGACATTAACTTCAGGACATTAACTTCAGGACATTAACTTCAGGACATTAACTTCAGGACATTAACTTCAGGACATTAACTTCAGGACATTAACTTCAGGACATTAACTTCAGGACATTAACTTCAGGACATTAACTTCAGGACATTAACTTCAGGACATTAACTTCAGGACATTAACTTCAGGACATTAACTTCAGGACATTAACTTCAGGACATTAACTTCAGGACATTAACTTCAGGACATTAACTTCAGGACATTAACTTCAGGACATTAACTTCAGGACATTAACTTCAGGACATTAACTTCAGGACATTAACTTCAGGACATTAACTTCAGGACATTAACTTCAGGACATTAACTTCAGGACATTAACTTCAGGACATTAACTTCAGGACATTTACTTCAGGACATTTACTTCAGGACATTTACTTCAGGACATTTACTTCAGGACATTTACTTCAGGACATTTACTTCAGGACATTTACTTCAGGACATTTACTTCAGGACATTTACTTCAGGACATTAATTTCAGGACATTAATTTCCAAACATTTCTGGTTCTGTTTGCGACACGTCAATTTCAAGAAAATAATTTCAAGACATTATCAAAACATTTCTGGTTCTGTTTGCGACACGTCAATTTCAAGAAAATAATTTCAAGACATTATCAAAACATTTCTGGTTCTGTTTGCGACACGTTAATTTCAAGACATTAATTTCAAAACATTTCTTTCAGGTTCTGTTTGCGACACGTTACTTACAAGACAATAATTTCAAGGCATTCATTTCAAAAAATTTCAGGTTCTGTTTGCGACAAGTCATTTTCAAGACAATAATTTCAAGGCATTCATTTCAGGACATTAATTTCAAGGCATTCATTTCAGGACATTAATTTCAAGACATTAATTTCAAAACATTTCTTTCAGGTTCTATTTGCGACACGTCATTTTCAAGAAAATAATTTCAAGACAATAATTTCAAGACAATAATTTCAAGACAATAATTTCAAGACAATAATTTCAAGACAATAATTTCAAGACAATAATTTCAAAACATTTCTTTCAGGTTCTATTTGCGACACGTCATTTTCAAGACAATAATTTCAAGACAATAATTTCAAGACAATAATTTCAAGACAATAATTTCAAGACAATAATTTCAAGACAATAATTTCAAGACAATAATTTCAAGACAATAATTTCAAGACAATAATTTCAAGACAATAATTTCAAGACAATAATTTCAAGACAATAATTTCAAGACAATAATTTCAAGACAATAATTTCAAGACAATAATTTCAAGACAATAATTTCAAGACAATAATTTCAAGACAATAATTTCAAGACAATAATTTCAAGACAATAATTTCAAGACAATAATTTCAAGACAATAATTTCAAGACAATAATTTCAAGACAATAATTTCAAGACAATAATTTCAAGACAATAATTTCAAGACAATAATTTCAAGACAATAATTTCAAGACAATAATTTCAAGACAATAATTTCAAGACAATAATTTCAAGACAATAATTTCAAGGCATTCATTTCAGGACATTAATTTCAAGACAATAATTTCAGGACAATAATTTCAAGACATTTCTTTCATGTTCTGTTTGCGACTCGTCAATTTCAATATATTAATTTCAAAACATTTCAGGTTCTGTTTGCACACGTCAATTTCAAGAAATTAATTTCAAAGCATTACTTTCAAAACTTTTCTTTCAGGTTCTGTTTGCGACACGTCAATTTCAAGACAATAACTTCAGGACATTAACTTCAGGACATTAACTTCAGGACATTAACTTCAGGACATTAACTTCAGGACATTAACTTCAGGACATTAACTTCAGGACATTAACTTCAGGACATTAACTTCAGGACATTAACTTCAGGACATTAACTTCAGGACATTAACTTCAGGACATTAACTTCAGGACATTAACTTCAGGACATTAACTTCAGGACATTAACTTCAGGACATTAACTTCAGGACATTAACTTCAGGACATTAACTTCAGGACATTAACTTCAGGACATTAACTTCAGGACATTAACTTCAGGACATTAACTTCAGGACATTAACTTCAGGACATTAACTTCAGGACATTAACTTCAGGACATTAACTTCAGGACATTAACTTCAGGACATTAACTTCAGGACATTAACTTCAGGACATTAACTTCAGGACATTAACTTCAGGACATTAACTTCAGGACATTAACTTCAGGACATTAACTTCAGGACATTAACTTCAGGACATTAACTTCAGGACATTAACTTCAGGACATTAACTTCAGGACATTAACTTCAAAACATTTCTGGTTCTGTTTGCGACACGTCAATTTCAAGACAATAATTTCAAGGCATTCATTTCAAAACATTTCAGGTTCTGTTTGCGACACGTCATTTTCAAGACAATAATTTCAACGCATTCATTTCAGGACATTAATTTCAAGACAATAATTTCAGGACAATAATTTCAAGACAATAATTTCAGGGCATTAATTTCAAAACATTTCTTTCAGGTTCTGTTTGCGACACGTCAATTTCAGGACATTGATTTCAAAACATTTCAGGTTCCGTTTGCGACACGTTAATTTCAAGACAATAATTTTAAGACATTAATTTCGAAACATTTCTTTCAGGTTCCGTTTGCGACATGTTAACTTCAGGACGTTAACTTCAGGACATTAACTTCAGGACATTAACTTCAGGACATTAACTTCAGGACATTAACTTCAGGACATTAACTTCAGGACATTAACTTCAGGACATTAACTTCAGGACATTAACTTCAGGACATTAACTTCAGGACATTAACTTCAGGACATTAACTTCAGGACATTAACTTCAGGACATTAACTTCAGGACATTAACTTCAGGACATTAACTTCAGGACATTAACTTCAGGACATTAACTTCAGGACATTAACTTCAGGACATTAACTTCAGGACATTAACTTCAGGACATTAACTTCAGGACATTAACTTCAGGACATTAACTTCAGGACATTAACTTCAGGACATTAACTTCAGGACATTAACTTCAGGACATTAACTTCAGGACATTAATTTCAAGACATTAATTTCAGGACATTAATTTCAAGACATTAATTTCAAGACAATAATTTCAAGACAATAATTTCAAGACAATAATTTCAGGGCATTAATTTCAAAACATTTCTTTCAGGTTCTGTTTGCGACACGTCAATTTCAGGACATTGATTTCAAAACATTTCAGGTTCCGTTTGCGACACGTTAATTTCAAGACAATAATTTTAAGACATTAATTTCGAAACATTTCTTTCAGGTTCCGTTTGCGACATGTTAACTTCAGGACATTAACTTCAGGACATTAACTTCAGGACATTAACTTCAGGACATTAACTTCAGGACATTAACTTCAGGACATTAACTTCAGGACATTAACTTCAGGACATTAACTTCAGGACATTAACTTCAGGACATTAACTTCAGGACATTAACTTCAGGACATTAACTTCAGGACATTAACTTCAGGACATTAACTTCAGGACATTAACTTCAGGACATTAACTTCAGGACATTAACTTCAGGACATTAACTTCAGGACATTAACTTCAGGACATTAATTTCAGGACATTAATTTCAAGACAATAATTTCAAGGCAATCATTTCAAAACATTTCAGGTTCTGTTTGCGACACGTCATTTTCAAGACAATAATTTCAAGACAATAATTCCAAGACATTTCGTTCATGTCCTGTTTGCGACACGTCAACTTCAAGAATATAATTTCAAGACATTAATTTCAGAACATTAATTTCAAGACATTAATTTCAAAACATTTCTTTAAGGTTCTATTTGCGACATGTCATTTTCAAGAAAATAATTTCAAGACATTAATTTCAAGACAATAATTTCAGGGCAATAATTTCAAAACATTTCTTTCAGGTTCTGTTTGCAACACGTTAATTTCAAAACATTAATTTCAGGACATTATTTCAGGACATTTATTTCAGGACATTAATTTCAGGACATTAATTTCAGGACATTAATTTCAGGACATTAATTTCAGGACATTAATTTCAGGACATTAATTTCAGGACATTAATTTCAGGACATTAATTTCAGGACATTAATTTCAAGACATTAATTTCAGGACATTAATTTCAGGACATTAATTTCAAGACATTAATTTCAAGACAATAATTTCAAGACATTAATTTCAAGACATTAATTTCAGGACATTAATTTCAGGACAATAATTTCAAGACAATAATTTCAAGACAATAATTTCAAGACAATAATTTCAAGACAATAATTTCAAGACAATAATTTCAAGACAATAATTTCAAGACAATAATTTCAAGACAATAATTTCAAGACAATAATTTCAAGACAATAATTTCATGACAATAATTTCAAGACAACAATTTCAAGACAACAATTTCAAGACAACAATTTCAAGACAACAATTTCAAGACAACAATTTCAAGACAACAATTTCAAGACAACAATTTCAAGACAACAATTTCAAGACAACAATTTCAAGACAACAATTTCAAGACAACAATTTCAAGACAACAATTTCAAGACAACAATTTCAAGACAACAATTTCAAGACAACAATTTCAAGACAACAATTTCAAGACAACAATTTCAAGACAACAATTTCAAGACAACAATTTCAAGACAACAATTTCAAGACAACAATTTCAAGACAACAATTTCAAGACAACAATTTCAAGACAACAATTTCAAGACAACAATTTCAAGACAACAATTTCAAGACAACAATTTCAAGACAACAATTTCAAGACAACAATTTCAAGACAACAATTTCAAGACAATAATTTCAAGACAATAATTTCAAGACAATAATTTCAAGACAATAATTTCAAGACAATAATTTCAAGACAATAATTTCAAGACAATAATTTCAAGGCATTAATTTCAAAACATTAATTTCCAAACATTTCTGGTTCTGTTTACGACGCGATAATTTCAAGACAATAATTTCCAGACATTAATTTCGAAACATTTCTTTCAGGTTCCGTTTGCGACACGTTAACTTCAGGACATTAACTTCAGGACATTAACTTCAGGACATTAACTTCAGGACATTAACTTCAGGACATTAACTTCAGGACATTAACTTCAGGACATTAACTTCAGGACATTAACTTCAGGACATTAACTTCAGGACATTAACTTCAGGACATTAACTTCAGGACATTAACTTCAGGACATTAACTTCAGGACATTAACTTCAGGACATTAACTTCAGGACATTAACTTCAGGACATTAACTTCAGGACATTAACTTCAGGACATTAACTTCAGGACATTAACTTCAGGACATTAACTTCAGGACATTAACTTCAGGACATTAACTTCAGGACATTAACTTCAGGACATTAACTTCAGGACATTAACTTCAGGACATTAACTTCAGGACATTAACTTCAGGACATTAACTTCAGGACATTAACTTCAGGACATTAACTTCAGGACATTAACTTCAGGACATTAACTTCAGGACATTAACTTCAGGACATTAACTTCAGGACATTAACTTCAGGACATTAACTTCAGGACATTAACTTCAGGACATTAACTTCAGGACATTAACTTCAGGACATTAACTTCAGGACATTAACTTCAGGACATTAACTTCAGGACATTAACTTCAGGACATTAACTTCAGGACATTAACTTCAGGACATTAACTTCAGGACATTAACTTCAGGACATTAACTTCAGGACATTAACTTCAGGACATTAACTTCAGGACATTAACTTCAGGACATTAACTTCAGGACATTAACTTCAGGACATTAACTTCAGGACATTAACTTCAGGACATTAACTTCAGGACATTAACTTCAGGACATTAACTTCAGGACATTAACTTCAGGACATTAACTTCAGGACATTAACTTCAGGACATTAACTTCAGGACATTAACTTCAGGACATTAACTTCAGGACATTAACTTCAGGACATTTACTTCAGGACATTTACTTCAGGACATTTACTTCAGGACATTTACTTCAGGACATTTACTTCAGGACATTTACTTCAGGACATTTACTTCAGGACATTTACTTCAGGACATTTACTTCAGGACATTTACTTCAGGACATTTACTTCAGGACATTTACTTCAGGACATTTACTTCAGGACATTTACTTCAGGACATTAATTTCCAAACATTTCTGGTTCTGTTTGCGACACGTCAATTTCAAGAAAATAATTTCAAGACATTATCAAAACATTTCTGGTTCTGTTTGCGACACGTTAATTTCAAGACATTAATTTCAAAACATTTCTTTGAGGTTCTGTTTGCGACACGTTAATTTCAAGACAATAATTTCAAGACAATAATTTCAAGACAATAATTTCAAGACAATAATTTCAAGACAATAATTTCAAGGCATTCATTTCAGGACATTAATTTCAAGAGAATAATTTCAGGACAATAATTTCAAGACATTTCTTTCATGTTCTGTTTGCGACTCGTCAATTTCAATATATTAATTTCAAAACATTTCAGGTTCTGTTTGCACACGTCAATTTCAAGAAATTAATTTCAAAGCATTACTTTCAAAACTTTTCTTTCAGGTTCTGTTTGCGACACGTCAATTTCAAGACAATAACTTCAGGACATTAACTTCAGGACATTAACTTCAGGACATTAACTTCAGGACATTAACTTCAGGACATTAACTTCAGGACATTAACTTCAGGACATTAACTTCAGGACATTAACTTCAGGACATTAACTTCAGGACATTAACTTCAGGACATTAACTTCAGGACATTAACTTCAGGACATTAACTTCAGGACATTAACTTCAGGACATTAACTTCAGGACATTAACTTCAGGACATTAACTTCAGGACATTAACTTCAGGACATTAACTTCAGGACATTAACTTCAGGACATTAACTTCAGGACATTAACTTCAGGACATTAACTTCAGGACATTAACTTCAGGACATTAACTTCAGGACATTAACTTCAGGACATTAACTTCAGGACATTAACTTCAGGACATTAACTTCAGGACATTAACTTCAGGACATTAACTTCAGGACATTAACTTCAGGACATTAACTTCAGGACATTAACTTCAGGACATTAACTTCAGGACATTAACTTCAGGACATTAACTTCAGGACATTAACTTCAGGACATTAACTTCAGGACATTAACTTCAGGACATTAACTTCAGGACATTAACTTCAGGACATTAACTTCAGGACATTAACTTCAGGACATTAACTTCAAAACATTTCTGGTTCTGTTTGCGACACGTCAATTTCAAGACAATAATTTCAAGGCATTCATTTCAAAACATTTCAGGTTCTGTTTGCGACACGTCATTTTCAAGACAATAATTTCAACGCATTCATTTCAGGACATTAATTTCAAGACAATAATTTCAGGACAATAATTTCAAGACAATAATTTCAGGGCATTAATTTCAAAACATTTCTTTCAGGTTCTGTTTGCGACACGTCAATTTCAGGACATTGATTTCAAAACATTTCAGGTTCCGTTTGCGACACGTTAATTTCAAGACAATAATTTTAAGACATTAATTTCGAAACATTTCTTTCAGGTTCCGTTTGCGACATGTTAACTTCAGGACGTTAACTTCAGGACATTTACTTCAGGACATTAACTTCAGGACATTAACTTCAGGACATTAACTTCAGGACATTAACTTCAGGACATTAACTTCAGGACATTAACTTCAGGACATTAACTTCAGGACATTAACTTCAGGACATTAACTTCAGGACATTAACTTCAGGACATTAACTTCAGGACATTAACTTCAGGACATTAACTTCAGGACATTAATTTCAAGAAAATAATTTCAAGGCAATCATTTCAAAACATTTCAGGTTCTGTTTGCGACACGTCATTTTCAAGACAATAATTTCAAGACAATAATTCCAAGACATTTCGTTCATGTCCTGTTTGCGACACGTCAACTTCAAGAATATAATTTCAAGACATTAATTTCAGAACATTAATTTCAAGACATTAATTTCAAAACATTTCTTTAAGGTTCTATTTGCGACATGTCATTTTCAAGAAAATAATTTCAAGACATTAATTTCAAGACAATAATTTCAGGGCAATAATTTCAAAACATTTCTTTCAGGTTCTGTTTGCGACACGTTACTTTCAAGACAATAATTTCAAGGCATTCATTTCAAAACATTTCAGGTTCTGTTTGCGACAAGTCATTTTCAAGACAATAATTTCAAGGCATTCATTTCAGGACATTAATTTCAAGGCATTCATTTCAGGACATTAATTTCAAGACATTAATTTCAAAACATTTCTTTCAGGTTCTATTTGCGACACGTCATTTTCAAGAAAATAATTTCAAGACATTAATTTCAAGACATTTCTTTCAGGTTCTATTTGCGACACGTCATTTTCAAGAAAATAATTTCAAGACATTAATTTCAAGACAACAATTTCAAGACAACAATTTCAAGACAACAATTTCAAGACAACAATTTCAAGACAACAATTTCAAGACAACAATTTCAAGACAACAATTTCAAGACAACAATTTCAAGACAACAATTTCAAGACAACAATTTCAAGACAACAATTTCAAGACAACAATTTCAAGACAACAATTTCAAGACAACAATTTCAAGACAACAATTTCAAGACAACAATTTCAAGACAACAATTTCAAGACAACAATTTCAAGACAACAATTTCAAGACAACAATTTCAAGACAACAATTTCAAGACAACAATTTCAAGACAACAATTTCAAGACAACAATTTCAAGACAACAATTTCAAGACAACAATTTCAAGACAACAATTTCAAGACAACAATTTCAAGACAACAATTTCAAGACAACAATTTCAAGACAACAATTTCAAGACAACAATTTCAAGACAATAATTTCAAGACAATAATTTCAAGGCATTAATTTCAAAACATTAATTTCCAAACATTTCTGGTTCTGTTTACGACGCGATAATTTCAAGACAATAATTTCCAGACATTAATTTCGAAACATTTCTTTCAGGTTCCGTTTGCGACACGTTAACTTCAGGACATTAACTTCAGGACATTAACTTCAGGACATTAACTTCAGGACATTAACTTCAGGACATTAACTTCAGGACATTAACTTCAGGACATTAACTTCAGGACATTAACTTCAGGACATTAACTTCAGGACATTAACTTCAGGACATTAACTTCAGGACATTAACTTCAGGACATTAACTTCAGGACATTAACTTCAGGACATTAACTTCAGGACATTAACTTCAGGACATTAACTTCAGGACATTAACTTCAGGACATTAACTTCAGGACATTAACTTCAGGACATTAACTTCAGGACATTAACTTCAGGACATTAACTTCAGGACATTAACTTCAGGACATTAACTTCAGGACATTAACTTCAGGACATTAACTTCAGGACATTAACTTCAGGACATTAACTTCAGGACATTAACTTCAGGACATTAACTTCAGGACATTAACTTCAGGACATTAACTTCAGGACATTAACTTCAGGACATTAACTTCAGGACATTAACTTCAGGACATTAACTTCAGGACATTAACTTCAGGACATTAACTTCAGGACATTAACTTCAGGACATTAACTTCAGGACATTAACTTCAGGACATTAACTTCAGGACATTAACTTCAGGACATTAACTTCAGGACATTAACTTCAGGACATTAACTTCAGGACATTAACTTCAGGACATTAACTTCAGGACATTAACTTCAGGACATTAACTTCAGGACATTAACTTCAGGACATTAACTTCAGGACATTAACTTCAGGACATTAACTTCAGGACATTAACTTCAGGACATTAACTTCAGGACATTAACTTCAGGACATTAACTTCAGGACATTAACTTCAGGACATTAACTTCAGGACATTAACTTCAGGACATTAACTTCAGGACATTAACTTCAGGACATTAACTTCAGGACATTAACTTCAGGACATTAACTTCAGGACATTAACTTCAGGACATTAACTTCAGGACATTAACTTCAGGACATTAACTTCAGGACATTAACTTCAGGACATTAACTTCAGGACATTAACTTCAGGACATTAACTTCAGGACATTAACTTCAGGACATTAACTTCAGGACATTAACTTCAGGACATTAACTTCAGGACATTAACTTCAGGACATTAACTTCAGGACATTAACTTCAGGACATTAACTTCAGGACATTAACTTCAGGACATTAACTTCAGGACATTAACTTCAGGACATTAACTTCAGGACATTAACTTCAGGACATTAACTTCAGGACATTAACTTCAGGACATTAACTTCAGGACATTAACTTCAGGACATTAACTTCAGGACATTAACTTCAGGACATTAACTTCAGGACATTAACTTCAGGACATTAACTTCAGGACATTAACTTCAGGACATTAACTTCAGGACATTAACTTCAGGACATTAACTTCAGGACATTAACTTCAGGACATTAACTTCAGGACATTAACTTCAGGACATTAACTTCAGGACATTAACTTCAGGACATTAACTTCAGGACATTAACTTCAGGACATTAACTTCAGGACATTAACTTCAGGACATTAACTTCAGGACATTAACTTCAGGACATTAACTTCAGGACATTAACTTCAGGACATTAACTTCAGGACATTAACTTCAGGACATTAACTTCAGGACATTAACTTCAGGACATTAACTTCAGGACATTAACTTCAGGACATTAACTTCAGGACATTAACTTCAGGACATTAACTTCAGGACATTAACTTCAGGACATTAACTTCAGGACATTAACTTCAGGACATTAACTTCAGGACATTAACTTCAGGACATTAACTTCAGGACATTAACTTCAGGACATTAACTTCAGGACATTAACTTCAGGACATTAACTTCAGGACATTAACTTCAGGACATTAACTTCAGGACATTAACTTCAGGACATTAACTTCAGGACATTAACTTCAGGACATTAATTTCAAAACATTTCTGGTTCTGTTTGCGACACGTCAATTTCAAGAAAATAATTTCAAGACATTATCAAAACATTTCTGGTTCTGTTTGCAACACGTTAATTTCAAGACATTAATTTCAAAACATTTCTTTCAGGTTCTGTTTGCGACACGTTACTTTCAAGACAATAATTTCAAGGCATTCATTTCAAAACATTTCAGGTTCTGTTTGCGACACGTTACTTTCAAGACAATAATTTCAAGACAATAATTTCAAGACAATAATTTCAAGACAATAATTTCAAGACAATAATTTCAAGACAATAATTTCAAGGCATTCATTTCAGGACATTAATTTCAAGAGAATAATTTCAGGACAATAATTTCAAGACATTTCTTTCATGTTCTGTTTGCGACTCGTCAATTTCAATATATTAATTTCAAAACATTTCAGGTTCTGTTTGCACACGTCAATTTCAAGAAATTAATTTCAAAGCATTACTTTCAAAACTTTTCTTTCAGGTTCTGTTTGCGACACGTCAATTTCAAGACAATAACTTCAGGACATTAACTTCAGGACATTAACTTCAGGACATTAACTTCAGGACATTAACTTCAGGACATTAACTTCAGGACATTAACTTCAGGACATTAACTTCAGGACATTAACTTCAGGACATTAACTTCAGGACATTAACTTCAGGACATTAACTTCAGGACATTAACTTCAGGACATTAACTTCAGGACATTAACTTCAGGACATTAACTTCAGGACATTAACTTCAGGACATTAACTTCAGGACATTAACTTCAGGACATTAACTTCAGGACATTAACTTCAGGACATTAACTTCAGGACATTAACTTCAGGACATTAACTTCAGGACATTAACTTCAGGACATTAACTTCAGGACATTAACTTCAGGACATTAACTTCAGGACATTAACTTCAGGACATTAACTTCAGGACATTAACTTCAGGACATTAACTTCAGGACATTAACTTCAGGACATTAACTTCAGGACATTTACTTCAGGACATTAACTTCAGGACATTAACTTCAGGACATTAACTTCAGGACATTAACTTCAGGACATTAACTTCAGGACATTAACTTCAGGACATTAACTTCAGGACATTAACTTCAGGACATTAACTTCAGGACATTAACTTCAGGACATTAACTTCAGGACATTAACTTCAGGACATTAACTTCAGGACATTAACTTCAGGACATTAACTTCAGGACATTAACTTCAGGACATTAACTTCAGGACATTAACTTCAGGACATTAACTTCAGGACATTAACTTCAGGACATTAACTTCAGGACATTAACTTCAGGACATTAACTTCAGGGCATTAACTTCAGGGCATTAACTTCAGGGCATTAACTTCAGGGCATTAACTTCAGGGCATTAACTTCAGGGCATTAACTTCAGGGCATTAACTTCAGGGCATTAACTTCAGGGCATTAACTTCAGGGCATTAACTTCAGGGCATTAACTTCAGGGCATTAACTTCAGGGCATTAACTTCAGGGCATTAACTTCAGGGCATTTACTTCAGGGCATTTACTTCAGGGCATTTACTTCAGGGCATTTACTTCAGGGCATTTACTTCAGGGCATTTACTTCAGGACATTTACTTCAGGACATTAACTTCAGGACATTAACTTCAGGACATTAACTTCAGGACATTAACTTCAGGACATTAACTTCAGGACATTAACTTCAGGACATTAACTTCAGGACATTAACTTCAGGACATTAACTTCAGGACATTAACTTCAGGACATTAACTTCAGGACATTAACTTCAGGACATTAACTTCAGGACATTAACTTCAGGACATTAACTTCAGGACATTAACTTCAGGACATTAACTTCAGGACATTAACTTCAGGACATTAACTTCAGGACATTAACTTCAGGACATTAACTTCAGGACATTAACTTCAGGACATTAACTTCAGGACATTAACTTCAGGACATTAACTTCAGGACATTAACTTCAGGACATTAACTTCAGGACATTAACTTCAGGACATTAACTTCAGGACATTAACTTCAGGACATTAACTTCAGGACATTAACTTCAGGACATTAACTTCAGGACATTAACTTCAGGACATTAACTTCAGGACATTAACTTCAGGACATTAACTTCAGGACATTAACTTCAGGACATTAACTTCAGGACATTAACTTCAGGACATTAACTTCAGGACATTAACTTCAGGACATTAACTTCAGGACATTAACTTCAGGACATTAACTTCAGGACATTAACTTCGGGACATTAACTTCGGGACATTAACTTCGGGACATTAACTTCGGGACATTAACTTCGGGACATTAACTTCGGGACATTAACTTCGGGACATTAACTTCGGGACATTAACTTCGGGACATTAACTTCGGGACATTAACTTCGGGACATTAACTTCGGGACATTAACTTCGGGACATTAACTTCGGGACATTAACTTCGGGACATTAACTTCGGGACATTAACTTCGGGACATTAACTTCGGGACATTAACTTCGGGACATTAACTTCGGGACATTAACTTCGGGACATTAACTTCGGGACATTAACTTCGGGACATTAACTTCGGGACATTAACTTCGGGACATTAACTTCGGGACATTAACTTCGGGACATTAACTTCGGGACATTAACTTCGGGACATTAACTTCGGGACATTAACTTCGGGACATTAACTTCGGGACATTAACTTCGGGACATTAACTTCGGGACATTAACTTCGGGACATTTACTTCGGGACATTTACTTCGGGACATTTACTTCAGGACATTTACTTCAGGACATTTACTTCAGGACATTTACTTCAGGACATTTACTTCAGGACATTTACTTCAGGACATTTACTTCAGGACATTTACTTCAGGACATTTACTTCAGGACATTTACTTCAGGACATTTACTTCAGGACATTTACTTCAGGACATTTACTTCAGGACATTTACTTCAGGACATTTACTTCAGGACATTAACTTCAGGACATTAACTTCAGGACATTAACTTCAGGACATTTACTTCAGGACATTAACTTCAGGACATTAACTTCAGGACATTAACTTCAGGACATTAACTTCAGGACATTAACTTCAGGACATTAACTTCAGGACATTAACTTCAGGACATTAACTTCAGGACATTAACTTCAGGACATTAACTTCAGGACATTAACTTCAGGACATTAACTTCAGGACATTAACTTCAGGACATTAACTTCAGGACATTAACTTCAGGACATTAACTTCAGGACATTAACTTCAGGACATTAACTTCAGGACATTAACTTCAGGACATTAACTTCAGGACATTAACTTCAGGACATTAACTTCAGGACATTAACTTCAGGACATTAACTTCAGGACATTAACTTCAGGACATTAACTTCAGGACATTAACTTCAGGACATTAACTTCAGGACATTAACTTCAGGACATTAACTTCAGGACATTAACTTCAGGACATTAACTTCAGGACATTAACTTCAGGACATTAACTTCAGGACATTAACTTCAGGACATTAACTTCAGGACATTAACTTCAGGACATTAACTTCAGGACATTAACTTCAGGACATTAACTTCAGGACATTAACTTCAGGACATTAACTTCAGGACATTAACTTCAGGACATTAACTTCAGGACATTAACTTCAGGACATTAACTTCAGGACATTAACTTCAGGACATTAACTTCAGGACATTAACTTCAGGACATTAACTTCAGGACATTAACTTCAGGACATTAACTTCAGGACATTAACTTCAGGACATTAACTTCAGGACATTAACTTCAGGACATTAACTTCAGGACATTAACTTCAGGACATTTACTTCAGGACATTTACTTCAGGACATTTACTTCAGGACATTTACTTCAGGACATTTACTTCAGGACATTTACTTCAGGACATTTACTTCAGGACATTTACTTCAGGACATTTACTTCAGGACATTTACTTCAGGACATTTACTTCAGGACATTTACTTCAGGACATTTACTTCAGGACATTTACTTCAGGACATTTACTTCAGGACATTTACTTCAGGACATTTACTTCAGGACATTTACTTCAGGACATTTACTTCAGGACATTTACTTCAGGACATTTACTTCAGGACATTTACTTCAGGACATTTACTTCAGGACATTTACTTCAGGACATTTACTTCAGGACATTTACTTCAGGACATTTACTTCAGGACATTTACTTCAGGACATTTACTTCAGGACATTTACTTCAGGACATTTACTTCAGGACATTTACTTCAGGACATTTACTTCAGGACATTTACTTCAGGACATTTACTTCAGGACATTTACTTCAGGACATTTACTTCAGGACATTTACTTCAGGACATTTACTTCAGGACATTTACTTCAGGACATTTACTTCAGGACATTTACTTCAGGACATTTACTTCAGGACATTTACTTCAGGACATTTACTTCAGGACATTTACTTCAGGACATTTACTTCAGGACATTTACTTCAGGACATTTACTTCAGGACATTTACTTCAGGACATTTACTTCAGGACATTTACTTCAGGACATTTACTTCAGGACATTTACTTCAGGACATTTACTTCAGGACATTTACTTCAGGACATTAATTTCCAAACATTTCTGGTTCTGTTTGCGACACGTCAATTTCAAGAAAATAATTTCAAGACATTATCAAAACATTTCTGGTTCTGTTTGCGACACGTCAATTTCAAGACTTTAACTTCAGGACATTAACTTCAGGACATTAACTTCAGGACATTAACTTCAGGACATTAACTTCAGGACATTAACTTCAGGACATTAACTTCAGGACATTAACTTCAGGACATTAACTTCAGGACATTAACTTCAGGACATTAACTTCAGGACATTAACTTCAGGACATTAATTTCAGGACATTAATTTCCAAACATTTCTGGTTCTGTTTGCGACACGTCAATTTCAAGAAAATAATTTCAAGACATTATCAAAACATTTCTGGTTCTGTTTGCGACACGTTAATTTCAAGACATTAATTTCAAAACATTTCTTTGAGGTTCTGTTTGCGACACGTTAATTTCAAGACAATAATTTCAAGACAATAATTTCAAGACAATAATTTCAAGACAATAATTTCAAGGCATTCATTTCAGGACATTAATTTCAAGACAATAATTTCAGGACAATAATTTCAAGACATTTCTTTCATGTTCTGTTTGCGACTCGTCAATTTCAATATATTAATTTCAAAACATTTCAGGTTCTGTTTGCACACGTCAATTTCAAGAAATTAATTTCAAAGCATTACTTTCAAAACTTTTCTTTCAGGTTCTGTTTGCGACACGTCAATTTCAAGACAATAACTTCAGGACAATAACTTCAGGACATTAACTTCAGGACATTAACTTCAGGACATTAACTTCAGGACATTAACTTCAGGACATTAACTTCAGGACATTAACTTCAGGACATTAACTTCAGGACATTAACTTCAGGACATTAACTTCAGGACATTAACTTCAGGACATTTACTTCAGGACATTTACTTCAGGACATTAACTTCAGGACATTAACTTCAGGACATTAACTTCAGGACATTAACTTCAGGACATTAACTTCAGGACATTAACTTCAGGACATTAACTTCAGGGCATTTACTTCAGGACATTTACTTCAGGACATTAACTTCAGGACATTAACTTCAGGACATTAACTTCAGGACATTAACTTCAGGACATTAACTTCAGGACATTAACTTCAGGACATTAACTTCAGGACATTAACTTCAGGACATTAACTTCAGGACATTAACTTCAGGACATTAACTTCAGGACATTAACTTCAGGACATTAACTTCAGGACATTAACTTCAGGACATTAACTTCAGGACATTAACTTCAGGACATTAACTTCAGGACATTAACTTCAGGACATTAACTTCAGGACATTAACTTCAGGACATTAACTTCAGGACATTAACTTCAGGACATTAACTTCAGGACATTAACTTCAGGACATTAACTTCAGGACATTAACTTCAGGACATTAACTTCAGGACATTAACTTCAGGACATTAACTTCAGGACATTAACTTCAGGACATTAACTTCAGGACATTAACTTCAGGACATTAACTTCAGGACATTAACTTCAGGACATTAACTTCAGGACATTAACTTCAGGACATTAACTTCAGGACATTAACTTCAGGACATTTACTTCAGGACATTTACTTCAGGACATTTACTTCAGGACATTTACTTCAGGACATTTACTTCAGGACATTTACTTCAGGACATTTACTTCAGGACATTTAGTTCAGGACATTTACTTCAGGACATTTACTTCAGGACATTTACTTCAGGACATTTACTTCAGGACATTTACTTCAGGACATTTACTTCAGGACATTTACTTCAGGACATTTACTTCAGGACATTTACTTCAGGACATTTACTTCAGGACATTTACTTCAGGACATTTACTTCAGGACATTTACTTCAGGACATTTACTTCAGGACATTTACTTCAGGACATTTACTTCAGGACATTTACTTCAGGACATTTACTTCAGGACATTTACTTCAGGACATTTACTTCAGGACATTTACTTCAGGACATTTACTTCAGGACATTTACTTCAGGACATTTACTTCAGGACATTTACTTCAGGACATTTACTTCAGGACATTTACTTCAGGACATTTACTTCAGGACATTTACTTCAGGACATTAACTTCAGGACATTTACTTCAGGACATTAACTTCAGGACATTAACTTCAGGACATTAACTTCAGGACATTAACTTCAGGACATTAACTTCAGGACATTAACTTCAGGACATTAACTTCAGGACATTAATTCAGGACATTAATTCAGGACATTAACTTCAGGACACTAACTTCAGGACACTAACTTCAGGACACTAACTTCAGGACATTAACTTCAGGACATTAACTTCAGGACATTAACTTCAGGACATTAACTTCAGGACATTAACTTCAGGACATTAACTTCAGGACATTAACTTCAGGACATTAACTTCAGGACATTAACTTCAGGACATTAACTTCAGGACATTAACTTCAGGACATTAACTTCAGGACATTAACTTCAGGACATTAACTTCAGGACATTAACTTCAGGACATTAACTTCAGGACATTAACTTCAGGACATTAACTTCAGGACATTAACTTCAGGACATTAACTTCAGGACATTAACTTCAGGACATTAACTTCAGGACATTAACTTCAGGACATTAACTTCAGGACATTAACTTCAGGACATTAACTTCAGGACATTAACTTCAGGACATTAACTTCAGGACATTAACTTCAGGACATTAACTTCAGGACATTAACTTCAGGACATTAACTTCAGGACATTAACTTCAGGACATTAACTTCAGGACATTAACTTCAGGACATTAACTTCAGGACATTAACTTCAGGACATTAACTTCAGGACATTAACTTCAGGACATTAACTTCAGGACATTAACTTCAGGACATTAACTTCAGGACATTAACTTCAGGACATTAACTTCAGGACATTAACTTCAGGACATTAACTTCAGGACATTAACTTCAGGACATTAACTTCAGGACATTAACTTCAGGACATTAACTTCAGGACATTAACTTCAGGACATTAACTTCAGGACATTAACTTCAGGACATTAACTTCAGGACATTAACTTCAGGACATTAACTTCAGGACATTAACTTCAGGACATTAACTTCAGGACATTAACTTCAGGACATTAACTTCAGGACATTAACTTCAGGACATTAACTTCAGGACATTAACTTCAGGACATTAACTTCAGGACATTAACTTCAGGACATTAACTTCAGGACATTAACTTCAGGACATTAACTTCAGGACATTAACTTCAGGACATTAACTTCAGGACATTAACTTCAGGACATTAACTTCAGGACATTAACTTCAGGACATTAACTTCAGGACATTAACTTCAGGACATTAACTTCAGGACATTAACTTCAGGACATTAACTTCAGGACATTAACTTCAGGACATTAACTTCAGGACATTAAGTTCAGGACATTAACTTCAGGACATTAACTTCAGGACATTAACTTCAGGACATTAAGTTCAGGACATTAAGTTCAGGACATTAAGTTCAGGACATTAAGTTCAGGACATTAACTTCAGGACATTAACTTCAGGACATTAACTTCAGGACATTAACTTCAGGACATTAACTTCAGGACATTAACTTCAGGACATTAACTTCAGGACATTAACTTCAGGACATTAACTTCAGGACATTAACTTCAGGACATTAACTTCAGGACATTAACTTCAGGACATTAACTTCAGGACATTAACTTCAGGACATTAACTTCAGGACATTAACTTCAGGACATTAACTTCAGGACATTAACTTCAGGACATTAACTTCAGGACATTAACTTCAGGACATTAACGTCAGGACATTAACGTCAGGACATTAACGTCAGGACATTAACGTCAGGACATTAACTTCAGGACATTAACTTCAGGACATTAACTTCAGGACATTAACTTCAGGACATTAACTTCAGGACATTAACTTCAGGACATTTACTTCAGGACATTAACTTCAGGACATTAACTTCAGGACATTAACTTCAGGACATTAACTTCAGGACATTAACTTCAGGACATTAACTTCAGGACATTAACTTCAGGACATTAACTTCAGGACATTTCTTCAGGACATTTCTTCAGGACATTTACTTCAGGACATTTACTTCAGGACATTTACTTCAGGACATTTACTTCAGGACATTTACTTCAGGACATTTACTTCAGGACATTTACTTCAGGACATTTACTTCAGGACATTTACTTCAGGACATTTACTTCAGGACATTTACTTCAGGACATTTACTTCAGGACATTTACTTCAGGACATTTACTTCAGGACATTTACTACAGGACATTAATTTCAGGACATTAATTTCAGGACATTAACTTCAGGACATTAACTTCAGGACATTAACTTCAGGACATTAATTTCAAACATTTCTGGTTCTGTTTGCGACACGTCAATTTCAAGAAAATAATTTCAAGACATTATCAAAACATTTCTGGTTCTGTTTGCGACACGTTAATTTCAAGAAAATAATTTCAAGACATTATCAAAACATTTCTGGTTCTGTTTGCGACACGTTAATTTCAAGAAAATAATTTCAAGACATTATCAAAACATTTCTGGTTCTGTTTGCAACACGTTAATTTCAAGACATTAATTTCAAAACATTTCTTTCAGGTTCTGTTTGCGACACGTTACTTTCAAGACAATAATTTCAAGGCATTCATTTCAAAACATTTCAGGTTCTGTTTGCGACAAGTCATTTTCAAGACAATAATTTCAAGGCATTCATTTCAGGACATTAATTTCAAGGCATTCATTTCAGGACATTAATTTCAAGACATTAATTTCAAAACATTTCTTTCAGGTTCTATTTGCGACACGTCATGTTCAAGAAAATAATTTCAACACATTAATTTCAAGACAATAATTTCAAGACATTAATTTCAAGACAATAATTTCAAGACAATAATTTCAAGACAATAATTTCAAGACAATAATTTGAAGACAATAATTTCAAGACAATAATTTCAAGGCATTAATTTCAAGACAATAATTTCAAGACATTAATTTCAAGACAATAATTTCAAGACAATAATTTCAAGACAATAATTTCAAGACAATAATTTGAAGACAATAATTTCAAGACAATAATTTCAAGGCATTAATTTCAAAACATTTCTTTCAGGTTCCGTTTGTGACATGTTAACTTCAGGACATTAACTTCAGGACATTAACTTCAGGACATTAACTTCAGGACATTAACTTCAGGACATTAACTTCAGGACATTAACTTCAGGACATTAACTTCAGGACATTAACTTCAGGACATTAACTTCAGGACATTAACTTCAGGACATTAACTTCAGGACATTAACTTCAGGACATTAACTTCAGGACATTAACTTCAGGACATTAACTTCAGGACATTAACTTCAGGACATTAACTTCAGGACATTAACTTCAGGACATTAACTTCAGGACATTAACTTCAGGACATTAACTTCAGGACATTAACTTCAGGACATTAACTTCAGGACATTAACTTCAGGACATTAACTTCAGGACATTAACTTCAGGACATTAACTTCAGGACATTAACTTCAGGACATTAACTTCAGGACATTAACTTCAGGACATTAACTTCAGGACATTAACTTCAGGACATTAACTTCAGGACATTAACTTCAGGACATTAACTTCAGGACATTAACTTCAGGACATTAACTTCAGGACATTAACTTCAGGACATTAACTTCAGGACATTAACTTCAGGACATTAACTTCAGGACATTAACTTCAGGACATTAACTTCAGGACATTAACTTCAGGACATTAACTTCAGGACATTAACTTCAGGACATTAACTTCAGGACATTAACTTCAGGACATTAACTTCAGGACATTAACTTCAGGACATTAACTTCAGGACATTAACTTCAGGACATTAACTTCAGGACATTAACTTCAGGACATTTACTTCAGGACATTTACTTCAGGACATTTACTTCAGGACATTTACTTCAGGACATTTACTTCAGGACATTTACTTCAGGACATTTACTTCAGGACATTTACTTCAGGACATTTACTTCAGGACATTTACTTCAGGACATTTACTTCAGGACATTTACTTCAGGACATTTACTTCAGGACATTTACTTCAGGACATTTACTTCAGGACATTTACTTCAGGACATTTACTTCAGGACATTTACTTCAGGACATTTACTTCAGGACATTTACTTCAGGACATTTACTTCAGGACATTTACTTCAGGACATTTACTTCAGGACATTTACTTCAGGACATTTACTTCAGGACATTTACTTCAGGACATTTACTTCAGGACATTTACTTCAGGACATTTACTTCAGGACATTTACTTCAGGACATTTACTTCAGGACATTTACTTCAGGACATTTACTTCAGGACATTTACTTCAGGACATTTACTTCAGGACATTTACTTCAGGACATTTACTTCAGGACATTTACTTCAGGACATTTACTTCAGGACATTTACTTCAGGACATTTACTTCAGGACATTTACTTCAGGACATTTACTTCAGGACATTTACTTCAGGACATTTACTTCAGGACATTTACTTCAGGACATTTACTTCAGGACATTTACTTCAGGACATTTACTTCAGGACATTTACTTCAGGACATTTACTTCAGGACATTTACTTCAGGACATTTACTTCAGGACATTTACTTCAGGACATTTACTTCAGGACATTTACTTCAGGACATTAATTTCCAAACATTTCTGGTTCTGTTTGCGACACGTCAATTTCAAGAAAATAATTTCAAGACATTATCAAAACATTTCTGGTTCTGTTTGCGACACGTCAATTTCAAGACTTTAACTTCAGGACATTAACTTCAGGACATTAACTTCAGGACATTAACTTCAGGACATTAACTTCAGGACATTAACTTCAGGACATTAACTTCAGGACATTAACTTCAGGACATTAACTTCAGGACATTAACTTCAGGACATTAACTTCAGGACATTAACTTCAGGACATTAATTTCAGGACATTAATTTCCAAACATTTCTGGTTCTGTTTGCGACACGTCAATTTCAAGAAAATAATTTCAAGACATTATCAAAACATTTCTGGTTCTGTTTGCGACACGTTAATTTCAAGACATTAATTTCAAAACATTTCTTTGAGGTTCTGTTTGCGACACGTTAATTTCAAGACAATAATTTCAAGACAATAATTTCAAGACAATAATTTCAAGACAATAATTTCAAGGCATTCATTTCAGGACATTAATTTCAAGACAATAATTTCAGGACAATAATTTCAAGACATTTCTTTCATGTTCTGTTTGCGACTCGTCAATTTCAATATATTAATTTCAAAACATTTCAGGTTCTGTTTGCACACGTCAATTTCAAGAAATTAATTTCAAAGCATTACTTTCAAAACTTTTCTTTCAGGTTCTGTTTGCGACACGTCAATTTCAAGACAATAACTTCAGGACAATAACTTCAGGACATTAACTTCAGGACATTAACTTCAGGACATTAACTTCAGGACATTAACTTCAGGACATTAACTTCAGGACATTAACTTCAGGACATTAACTTCAGGACATTAACTTCAGGACATTAACTTCAGGACATTAACTTCAGGACATTTACTTCAGGACATTTACTTCAGGACATTAACTTCAGGACATTAACTTCAGGACATTAACTTCAGGACATTAACTTCAGGACATTAACTTCAGGACATTAACTTCAGGACATTAACTTCAGGGCATTTACTTCAGGACATTTACTTCAGGACATTAACTTCAGGACATTAACTTCAGGACATTAACTTCAGGACATTAACTTCAGGACATTAACTTCAGGACATTAACTTCAGGACATTAACTTCAGGACATTAACTTCAGGACATTAACTTCAGGACATTAACTTCAGGACATTAACTTCAGGACATTAACTTCAGGACATTAACTTCAGGACATTAACTTCAGGACATTAACTTCAGGACATTAACTTCAGGACATTAACTTCAGGACATTAACTTCAGGACATTAACTTCAGGACATTAACTTCAGGACATTAACTTCAGGACATTAACTTCAGGACATTAACTTCAGGACATTAACTTCAGGACATTAACTTCAGGACATTAACTTCAGGACATTAACTTCAGGACATTAACTTCAGGACATTAACTTCAGGACATTAACTTCAGGACATTAACTTCAGGACATTAACTTCAGGACATTAACTTCAGGACATTAACTTCAGGACATTAACTTCAGGACATTAACTTCAGGACATTAACTTCAGGACATTAACTTCAGGACATTTACTTCAGGACATTTACTTCAGGACATTTACTTCAGGACATTTACTTCAGGACATTTACTTCAGGACATTTACTTCAGGACATTTAGTTCAGGACATTTACTTCAGGACATTTACTTCAGGACATTTACTTCAGGACATTTACTTCAGGACATTTACTTCAGGACATTTACTTCAGGACATTTACTTCAGGACATTTACTTCAGGACATTTACTTCAGGACATTTACTTCAGGACATTTACTTCAGGACATTTACTTCAGGACATTTACTTCAGGACATTTACTTCAGGACATTTACTTCAGGACATTTACTTCAGGACATTTACTTCAGGACATTTACTTCAGGACATTTACTTCAGGACATTTACTTCAGGACATTTACTTCAGGACATTTACTTCAGGACATTTACTTCAGGACATTTACTTCAGGACATTTACTTCAGGACATTTACTTCAGGACATTTACTTCAGGACATTTACTTCAGGACATTTACTTCAGGACATTTACTTCAGGACATTAACTTCAGGACATTTACTTCAGGACATTAACTTCAGGACATTAACTTCAGGACATTAACTTCAGGACATTAACTTCAGGACATTAACTTCAGGACATTAACTTCAGGACATTAACTTCAGGACATTAATTCAGGACATTAATTCAGGACATTAACTTCAGGACACTAACTTCAGGACACTAACTTCAGGACACTAACTTCAGGACATTAACTTCAGGACATTAACTTCAGGACATTAACTTCAGGACATTAACTTCAGGACATTAACTTCAGGACATTAACTTCAGGACATTAACTTCAGGACATTAACTTCAGGACATTAACTTCAGGACATTAACTTCAGGACATTAACTTCAGGACATTAACTTCAGGACATTAACTTCAGGACATTAACTTCAGGACATTAACTTCAGGACATTAACTTCAGGACATTAACTTCAGGACATTAACTTCAGGACATTAACTTCAGGACATTAACTTCAGGACATTAACTTCAGGACATTAACTTCAGGACATTAACTTCAGGACATTAACTTCAGGACATTAACTTCAGGACATTAACTTCAGGACATTAACTTCAGGACATTAACTTCAGGACATTAACTTCAGGACATTAACTTCAGGACATTAACTTCAGGACATTAACTTCAGGACATTAACTTCAGGACATTAACTTCAGGACATTAACTTCAGGACATTAACTTCAGGACATTAACTTCAGGACATTAACTTCAGGACATTAACTTCAGGACATTAACTTCAGGACATTAACTTCAGGACATTAACTTCAGGACATTAACTTCAGGACATTAACTTCAGGACATTAACTTCAGGACATTAACTTCAGGACATTAACTTCAGGACATTAACTTCAGGACATTAACTTCAGGACATTAACTTCAGGACATTAACTTCAGGACATTAACTTCAGGACATTAACTTCAGGACATTAACTTCAGGACATTAACTTCAGGACATTAACTTCAGGACATTAACTTCAGGACATTAACTTCAGGACATTAACTTCAGGACATTAACTTCAGGACATTAACTTCAGGACATTAACTTCAGGACATTAACTTCAGGACATTAACTTCAGGACATTAACTTCAGGACATTAACTTCAGGACATTAACTTCAGGACATTAACTTCAGGACATTAACTTCAGGACATTAACTTCAGGACATTAACTTCAGGACATTAACTTCAGGACATTAACTTCAGGACATTAAGTTCAGGACATTAAGTTCAGGACATTAAGTTCAGGACATTAAGTTCAGGACATTAACTTCAGGACATTAACTTCAGGACATTAACTTCAGGACATTAACTTCAGGACATTAACTTCAGGACATTAACTTCAGGACATTAACTTCAGGACATTAACTTCAGGACATTAACTTCAGGACATTAACTTCAGGACATTAACTTCAGGACATTAACTTCAGGACATTAACTTCAGGACATTAACTTCAGGACATTAACTTCAGGACATTAACTTCAGGACATTAACTTCAGGACATTAACTTCAGGACATTAACTTCAGGACATTAACTTCAGGACATTAACGTCAGGACATTAACGTCAGGACATTAACGTCAGGACATTAACGTCAGGACATTAACTTCAGGACATTAACTTCAGGACATTAACTTCAGGACATTAACTTCAGGACATTAACTTCAGGACATTAACTTCAGGACATTTACTTCAGGACATTAACTTCAGGACATTAACTTCAGGACATTAACTTCAGGACATTAACTTCAGGACATTAACTTCAGGACATTAACTTCAGGACATTAACTTCAGGACATTAACTTCAGGACATTTCTTCAGGACATTTCTTCAGGACATTTACTTCAGGACATTTACTTCAGGACATTTACTTCAGGACATTTACTTCAGGACATTTACTTCAGGACATTTACTTCAGGACATTTACTTCAGGACATTTACTTCAGGACATTTACTTCAGGACATTTACTTCAGGACATTTACTTCAGGACATTTACTTCAGGACATTTACTTCAGGACATTTACTTCAGGACATTTACTACAGGACATTAATTTCAGGACATTAATTTCAGGACATTAACTTCAGGACATTAACTTCAGGACATTAACTTCAGGACATTAATTTCAAACATTTCTGGTTCTGTTTGCGACACGTCAATTTCAAGAAAATAATTTCAAGACATTATCAAAACATTTCTGGTTCTGTTTGCGACACGTTAATTTCAAGAAAATAATTTCAAGACATTATCAAAACATTTCTGGTTCTGTTTGCGACACGTTAATTTCAAGAAAATAATTTCAAGACATTATCAAAACATTTCTGGTTCTGTTTGCAACACGTTAATTTCAAGACATTAATTTCAAAACATTTCTTTCAGGTTCTGTTTGCGACACGTTACTTTCAAGACAATAATTTCAAGGCATTCATTTCAAAACATTTCAGGTTCTGTTTGCGACAAGTCATTTTCAAGACAATAATTTCAAGGCATTCATTTCAGGACATTAATTTCAAGGCATTCATTTCAGGACATTAATTTCAAGACATTAATTTCAAAACATTTCTTTCAGGTTCTATTTGCGACACGTCATGTTCAAGAAAATAATTTCAACACATTAATTTCAAGACAATAATTTCAAGACATTAATTTCAAGACAATAATTTCAAGACAATAATTTCAAGACAATAATTTCAAGACAATAATTTGAAGACAATAATTTCAAGACAATAATTTCAAGGCATTAATTTCAAGACAATAATTTCAAGACATTAATTTCAAGACAATAATTTCAAGACAATAATTTCAAGACAATAATTTCAAGACAATAATTTGAAGACAATAATTTCAAGACAATAATTTCAAGGCATTAATTTCAAAACATTTCTTTCAGGTTCCGTTTGTGACATGTTAACTTCAGGACATTAACTTCAGGACATTAACTTCAGGACATTAACTTCAGGACATTAACTTCAGGACATTAACTTCAGGACATTAACTTCAGGACATTAACTTCAGGACATTAACTTCAGGACATTAACTTCAGGACATTAACTTCAGGACATTAACTTCAGGACATTAACTTCAGGACATTAACTTCAGGACATTAACTTCAGGACATTAACTTCAGGACATTAACTTCAGGACATTAACTTCAGGACATTAACTTCAGGACATTAACTTCAGGACATTAACTTCAGGACATTAACTTCAGGACATTAACTTCAGGACATTAACTTCAGGACATTAACTTCAGGACATTAACTTCAGGACATTAACTTCAGGACATTAACTTCAGGACATTAACTTCAGGACATTAACTTCAGGACATTAACTTCAGGACATTAACTTCAGGACATTAACTTCAGGACATTAACTTCAGGACATTAACTTCAGGACATTAACTTCAGGACATTAACTTCAGGACATTAACTTCAGGACATTAACTTCAGGACATTAACTTCAGGACATTAACTTCAGGACATTAACTTCAGGACATTAACTTCAGGACATTAACTTCAGGACATTAACTTCAGGACATTAACTTCAGGACATTAACTTCAGGACATTAACTTCAGGACATTAACTTCAGGACATTAACTTCAGGACATTAACTTCAGGACATTAACTTCAGGACATTAACTTCAGGACATTAACTTCAGGACATTAACTTCAGGACATTAACTTCAGGACATTAACTTCAGGACATTAACTTCAGGACATTAACTTCAGGACATTAACTTCAGGACATTAACTTCAGGACATTAACTTCAGGACATTAACTTCAGGACATTAACTTCAGGACATTAACTTCAGGACATTAACTTCAGGACATTAACTTCAGGACATTAACTTCAGGACATTAACTTCAGGACATTAACTTCAGGACATTAACTTCAGGACATTAACTTCAGGACATTAACTTCAGGACATTAACTTCAGGACATTAACTTCAGGACATTAACTTCAGGACATTAACTTCAGGACATTAACTTCAGGACATTAACTTCAGGACATTAACTTCAGGACATTAACTTCAGGACATTAACTTCAGGACATTAACTTCAGGACATTAACTTCAGGACATTAACTTCAGGACATTAACTTCAGGACATTAACTTCAGGACATTAACTTCAGGACATTAACTTCAGGACATTAACTTCAGGACATTTACTTCAGGACATTTACTTCAGGACATTAACTTCAGGACATTAACTTCAGGACATTAACTTCAGGACATTAACTTCAGGACATTAACTTCAGGACATTAACTTCAGGACATTAACTTCAGGACATTAACTTCAGGACATTAACTTCAGGACATTAACTTCAGGACATTAACTTCAGGACATTTACTTCAGTACATTTACTTCAGGACATTTACTTCAGGACATTTACTTCAGGACATTAATTTCAGGACATTAATTTCCAAACATTTCTGGTTCTGTTTGCGACACGTCAATTTCAAGAAAATAATTTCAAGACATTATCAAAACATTTCTGGTTCTGTTTGCGACACGTCAATTTCAAGAAAATAATTTCAAGACATTATCAAAACATTCCTGGTTCTGTTTGCTACACGTTAATTTCAAGACATTAATTTCAAAACATTTCTTTCAGGTTCTGTTTGCGACACGTTACTTACAAGACAATAATTTCAAGGCATTCATTTCAAAAAATTTCAGGTTCTGTTTGCGACAAGTCATTTTCAAGACAATAATTTCAAGGCATTCATTTCAGGACATTAATTTCAAGGCATTCATTTCAGGACATTAATTTCAAGACATTAATTTCAAAACATTTCTTTCAGGTTCTATTTGCGACACGTCATTTTCAAGAAAATAATTTCAAGACATTAATTTCAAGACAATAATTTCAAGACATTAATTTCAAGACAATAATTTCAAGACAATAATTTCAAGACAATAATTTCAAGACAATAATTTCAAGACAATAATTTCAAGACAATAATTTCAAGACAATAATTTCAAGACAATAATTTCAAGACAATAATTTCAAGACAATAATTTCAAGACAATAATTTCAAGACAATAATTTCAAGACAATAATTTCAAGACAATAATTTCAAGACAATAATTTCAAGACAATAATTTCAAGACAATAATTTCAAGACAATAATTTCAAGACAATAATTTCAAGACAATAATTTCAAGACAATAATTTCAAGACAATAATTTCAAGACAATAATTTCAAGACAATAATTTCAAGACAATAATTTCAAGACAATAATTTCAAGACAATAATTTCAAGACAATAATTTCAAGACAATAATTTCAAGACAATAATTTCAAGACAATAATTTCAAGACAATAATTTCAAGACAATAATTTCAAGACAATAATTTCAAGACAATAATTTCAAGACAATAATTTCAAAACATTTCTTTCAGGTTCCGTTTGCGACATGTTAACTTCAGGACATTAACTTCAGGACATTAACTTCAGGACATTAACTTCAGGACATTAACTTCAGGACATTAACTTCAGGACATTAACTTCAGGACATTAACTTCAGGACATTAACTTCAGGACATTAACTTCAGGACATTAACTTCAGGACATTAACTTCAGGACATTAACTTCAGGACATTAACTTCAGGACATTAACTTCAGGACATTAACTTCAGGACATTAACTTCAGGACATTAACTTCAGGACATTAACTTCAGGACATTAACTTCAGGACATTAACTTCAGGACATTAACTTCAGGACATTAACTTCAGGACATTAACTTCAGGACATTAACTTCAGGACATTAACTTCAGGACATTAACTTCAGGACATTAACTTCAGGACATTAACTTCAGGACATTAACTTCAGGACATTAACTTCAGGACATTAACTTCAGGACATTAACTTCAGGACATTAACTTCAGGACATTAACTTCAGGACATTAACTTCAGGACATTAACTTCAGGACATTAACTTCAGGACATTAACTTCAGGACATTAACTTCAGGACATTAACTTCAGGACATTAACTTCAGGACATTAACTTCAGGACATTAACTTCAGGACATTAACTTCAGGACATTAACTTCAGGACATTAACTTCAGGACATTAACTTCAGGACATTAACTTCAGGACATTAACTTCAGGACATTAACTTCAGGACATTAACTTCAGGACATTAACTTCAGGACATTAACTTCAGGACATTAACTTCAGGACATTAACTTCAGGACATTAACTTCAGGACATTAACTTCAGGACATTAACTTCAGGACATTAACTTCAGGACATTAACTTCAGGACATTAACTTCAGGACATTAACTTCAGGACATTAACTTCAGGACATTAACTTCAGGACATTAACTTCAGGACATTAACTTCAGGACATTAACTTCAGGACATTAACTTCAGGACATTAACTTCAGGACATTAACTTCAGGACATTAACTTCAGGACATTAACTTCAGGACATTAACTTCAGGACATTAACTTCAGGACATTAACTTCAGGACATTAACTTCAGGACATTAACTTCAGGACATTTACTTCAGGACATTTACTTCAGGACATTAACTTCAGGACATTAACTTCAGGACATTAACTTCAGGACATTAACTTCAGGACATTAACTTCAGGACATTAACTTCAGGACATTAACTTCAGGACATTAACTTCAGGACATTAACTTCAGGACATTAACTTCAGGACATTAACTTCAGGACATTAACTTCAGGACATTAACTTCAGGACATTAACTTCAGGACATTAACTTCAGGACATTAACTTCAGGACATTAAGTTCAGGACATTAAGTTCAGGACATTAAGTTCAGGACATTAAGTTCAGGACATTAACTTCAGGACATTAACTTCAGGACATTAAGTTCAGGACATTAAGTTCAGGACATTAACTTCAGGACATTAACTTCAGGACATTAACTTCAGGACATTAACTTCAGGACATTAACTTCAGGACATTAACTTCAGGACATTAACTTCAGGACATTAACTTCAGGACATTAACTTCAGGACATTAACTTCAGGACATTAACGTCAGGACATTAACGTCAGGACATTTACTTCAGGACATTAACTTCAGGACATTAACTTCAGGACATTAACTTCAGGACATTAACTTCAGGACATTAACTTCAGGACATTAACTTCAGGACATTAACTTCAGGACATTAACTTCAGGACATTAACTTCAGGACATTAACTTCAGGACATTAACTTCAGGACATTAACTTCAGGACATTTACTTCAGGACATTTCTTCAGGACATTTACTTCAGGACATTTACTTCAGGACATTTACTTCAGGACATTTACTTCAGGACATTTACTTCAGGACATTTACTTCAGGACATTTACTTCAGGACATTTACTTCAGGACATTTACTTCAGGACATTTACTTCAGGACATTTACTTCAGGACATTTACTACAGGACATTAATTTCAGGACATTAATTTCAGGACATTAACTTCAGGACATTAACTTCAGGACATTAATTTCAAACATTTCTGGTTCTGTTTGCGACACGTCAATTTCAAGAAAATAATTTCAAGACATTATCAAAACATTTCTGGTTCTGTTTGCGACACGTTAATTTCAAGAAAATAATTTCAAGACATTATCAAAACATTTCTGGTTCTGTTTGCGACACGTTAATTTCAAGAAAATAATTTCAAGACATTATCAAAACATTTCTGGTTCTGTTTGCAACACGTTAATTTCAAGACATTAATTTCAAAACATTTCTTTCAGGTTCTGTTTGCGACACGTTACTTTCAAGACAATAATTTCAAGGCATTCATTTCAAAACATTTCAGGTTCTGTTTGCGACAAGTCATTTTCAAGACAATAATTTCAAGGCATTCATTTCAGGACATTAATTTCAAGGCATTCATTTCAGGACATTAATTTCAAGACATTAATTTCAAAACATTTCTTTCAGGTTCTATTTGCGACACGTCATGTTCAAGAAAATAATTTCAACACATTAATTTCAAGACAATAATTTCAAGACATTAATTTCAAGACAATAATTTCAAGACAATAATTTCAAGACAATAATTTCAAGACAATAATTTGAAGACAATAATTTGAAGACAATAATTTCAAGACAATAATTTCAAGGCATTAATTTCAAGACAATAATTTCAAGACATTAATTTCAAGACAATAATTTGAAGACAATAATTTCAAGACAATAATTTGAAGACAATAATTTCAAGACAATAATTTCAAGGCATTAATTTCAAAACATTTCTTTCAGGTTCCGTTTGCGACATGTTAACTTCAGGACATTAACTTCAGGACATTAACTTCAGGACATTAACTTCAGGACATTAACTTCAGGACATTAACTTCAGGACATTAACTTCAGGACATTAACTTCAGGACATTAACTTCAGGACATTAACTTCAGGACATTAACTTCAGGACATTAACTTCAGGACATTAACTTCAGGACATTAACTTCAGGACATTAACTTCAGGACATTAACTTCAGGACATTAACTTCAGGACATTAACTTCAGGACATTAACTTCAGGACATTAACTTCAGGACATTAACTTCAGGACATTAACTTCAGGACATTAACTTCAGGACATTAACTTCAGGACATTAACTTCAGGACATTAACTTCAGGACATTAACTTCAGGACATTAACTTCAGGACATTAACTTCAGGACATTAACTTCAGGACATTAACTTCAGGACATTAACTTCAGGACATTAACTTCAGGACATTAACTTCAGGACATTAACTTCAGGACATTAACTTCAGGACATTAACTTCAGGACATTAACTTCAGGACATTAACTTCAGGACATTAACTTCAGGACATTAACTTCAGGACATTAACTTCAGGACATTAACTTCAGGACATTAACTTCAGGACATTAACTTCAGGACATTAACTTCAGGACATTAACTTCAGGACATTAACTTCAGGACATTAACTTCAGGACATTAACTTCAGGACATTAACTTCAGGACATTAACTTCAGGACATTAACTTCAGGACATTAACTTCAGGACATTAACTTCAGGACATTAACTTCAGGACATTAACTTCAGGACATTAACTTCAGGACATTAACTTCAGGACATTAACTTCAGGACATTAACTTCAGGACATTAACTTCAGGACATTAACTTCAGGACATTAACTTCAGGACATTAACTTCAGGACATTAACTTCAGGACATTAACTTCAGGACATTAACTTCAGGACATTAACTTCAGGACATTAACTTCAGGACATTAACTTCAGGACATTAACTTCAGGACATTAACTTCAGGACATTAAGTTCAGGACATTAAGTTCAGGACATTAAGTTCAGGACATTAACTTCAGGACATTAACTTCAGGACATTAACTTCAGGACATTAACTTCAGGACATTAACTTCAGGACATTAACTTCAGGACATTAACTTCAGGACATTAACTTCAGGACATTAACTTCAGGACATTAACTTCAGGACATTAACTTCAGGACATTAACTTCAGGACATTAACTTCAGGACATTAACTTCAGGACATTAACTTCAGGACATTAACGTCAGGACATTAACGTCAGGACATTTACTTCAGGACATTAACTTCAGGACATTAACTTCAGGACATTAACTTCAGGACATTTACTTCAGGACATTAACTTCAGGACATTAACTTCAGGACATTAACTTCAGGACATTAACTTCAGGACATTAACTTCAGGACATTAACTTCAGGACATTAACTTCAGGACATTAACTTCAGGACATTTACTTCAGGACATTTCTTCAGGACATTTACTTCAGGACATTTACTTCAGGACATTTACTTCAGGACATTTACTTCAGGACATTTACTTCAGGACATTTACTTCAGGACATTTACTTCAGGACATTTACTTCAGGACATTTACTTCAGGACATTTACTTCAGGACATTTACTACAGGACATTAATTTCAGGACATTAATTTCAGGACATTAACTTCAGGACATTAACTTCAGGACATTAACTTCAGGACATTAATTTCAAACATTTCTGGTTCTGTTTGCGACACGTCAATTTCAAGAAAATAATTTCAAGACATTATCAAAACATTTCTGGTTCTGTTTGCGACACGTTAATTTCAAGAAAATAATTTCAAGACATTATCAAAACATTTCTGGTTCTGTTTGCGACACGTTAATTTCAAGAAAATAATTTCAAGACATTATCAAAACATTTCTGGTTCTGTTTGCAACACGTTAATTTCAAGACATTAATTTCAAAACATTTCTTTCAGGTTCTGTTTGCGACACGTTACTTTCAAGACAATAATTTCAAGGCATTCATTTCAAAACATTTCAGGTTCTGTTTGCGACAAGTCATTTTCAAGACAATAATTTCAAGGCATTCATTTCAGGACATTAATTTCAAGGCATTCATTTCAGGACATTAATTTCAAGACATTAATTTCAAAACATTTCTTTCAGGTTCTATTTGCGACACGTCATGTTCAAGAAAATAATTTCAACACATTAATTTCAAGACAATAATTTCAAGACATTAATTTCAAGACAATAATTTCAAGACATTAATTTCAAGACAATAATTTCAAGACAATAATTTCAAGACAATAATTTCAAGACAATAATTTCAAGACAATAATTTGAAGACAATAATTTCAAGACAATAATTTGAAGACAATAATTTGAAGACAATAATTTGAAGACAATAATTTCAAGACAATAATTTCAAGACAATAATTTCAAGACAATAATTTCAAGACATTAATTTCAAGACAATAATTTCAAGACAATAATTTCAAGACAATAATTTCAAGACAATAATTTCAAGGCATTAATTTCAAAACATTTCTTTCAGGTTCCGTTTGCGACATGTTAACTTCAGGACATTAACTTCAGGACATTAACTTCAGGACATTAACTTCAGGACATTAACTTCAGGACATTAACTTCAGGACATTAACTTCAGGACATTAACTTCAGGACATTAACTTCAGGACATTAACTTCAGGACATTAACTTCAGGACATTAACTTCAGGACATTAACTTCAGGACATTAACTTCAGGACATTAACTTCAGGACATTAACTTCAGGACATTAACTTCAGGACATTAACTTCAGGACATTAACTTCAGGACATTAACTTCAGGACATTAACTTCAGGACATTAACTTCAGGACATTAACTTCAGGACATTAACTTCAGGACATTAACTTCAGGACATTAACTTCAGGACATTAACTTCAGGACATTAACTTCAGGACATTAACTTCAGGACATTAACTTCAGGACATTAACTTCAGGACATTAACTTCAGGACATTAACTTCAGGACATTAACTTCAGGACATTAACTTCAGGACATTAACTTCAGGACATTAACTTCAGGACATTAACTTCAGGACATTAACTTCAGGACATTAACTTCAGGACATTAACTTCAGGACATTAACTTCAGGACATTAACTTCAGGACATTAACTTCAGGACATTTACTTCAGGACATTAACTTCAGGACATTTACTTCAGGACATTTACTTCAGGACATTTACTTCAGGACATTTACTTCAGGACATTTACTTCAGGACATTTACTTCAGGACATTTACTTCAGGACATTTACTTCAGGACATTTACTTCAGGACATTTACTTCAGGACATTTACTTCAGGACATTTACTTCAGGACATTTACTTCAGGACATTTACTTCAGGACATTTACTTCAGGACATTTACTTCAGGACATTTACTTCAGGACATTTACTTCAGGACATTTACTTCAGGACATTTACTTCAGGACATTTACTTCAGGACATTTACTTCAGGACATTTACTTCAGGACATTTACTTCAGGACATTTACTTCAGGACATTTACTTCAGGACATTTACTTCAGGACATTTACTTCAGGACATTTACTTCAGGACATTTACTTCAGGACATTTACTTCAGGACATTTACTTCAGGACATTTACTTCAGGACATTTACTTCAGGACATTTACTTCAGGACATTTACTTCAGGACATTTACTTCAGGACATTTACTTCAGGACATTTACTTCAGGACATTAACTTCAGGACATTAATTTCAGGACATTAATTTCCAAACATTTCTGGTTCTGTTTGCGACACGTCAATTTCAAGAAAATAATTTCAAGACATTATCAAAACATTTCTGGTTCTGTTTGCGACACGTCAATTTCAAGAAAATAATTTCAAGACATTATCAAAACATTTCTGGTTCTGTTTGCGACACGTCAATTTCAAGACTTTAACTTCAGGACATTAACTTCAGGACATTAACTTCAGGACATTAACTTCAGGACATTAACTTCAGGACATTAACTTCAGGACATTAACTTCAGGACATTAACTTCAGGACATTAACTTCAGGACATTAATTTCAGGACATTAATTTCCAAACATTTCTGGTTCTGTTTGCGACACGTCAATTTCAAGAAAATAATTTCAAGACATTATCAAAACATTTCTGGTTCTGTTTGCGACACGTTAATTTCAAGACATTAATTTCAAAACATTTCTTTGAGGTTCTGTTTGCGACACGTTAATTTCAAGACAATAATTTCAAGACAATAATTTCAAGACAATAATTTCAAGACAATAATTTCAAGACAATAATTTCAAGACAATAATTTCAAGGCATTCATTTCAGGACATTAATTTCAAGACAATAATTTCAGGACAATAATTTCAAGACATTTCTTTCATGTTCTGTTTGCGACTCGTCAATTTCAATATATTAATTTCAAAACATTTCAGGTTCTGTTTGCACACGTCAATTTCAAGAAATTAATTTCAAAGCATTACTTTCAAAACTTTTCTTTCAGGTTCTGTTTGCGACACGTCAATTTCAAGACAATAACTTCAGGACATTAAGTTCAGGACATTAACTTCAGGACATTAACTTCAGGACATTAACTTCAGGACATTAACTTCAGGACATTAACTTCAGGACATTAACTT
The DNA here is from genome assembly GCF_036971445.1 of Narcine bancroftii. Lineage (NCBI taxonomy): Eukaryota > Metazoa > Chordata > Chondrichthyes > Torpediniformes > Narcinidae > Narcine > Narcine bancroftii. Next base: position 125,289,341 of record NC_091477.1, on the reverse strand, counting down.
CAGGACATTAACTTCAGGACATTAACTTCAGGACATTAACTTCAGGACATTAACTTCAGGACATTAACTTCAGGACATTAACTTCAGGACATTAACTTCAGGACATTAACTTCAGGACATTAACTTCAGGACATTAACTTCAGGACATTAACTTCAGGACATTAACTTCAGGACATTAACTTCAGGACATTTACTTCAGGACATTTACTTCAGGACATTTACTTCAGGACATTTACTTCAGGACATTTACTTCAGGACATTTACTTCAGGACATTAACTTCAGGACATTTACTTCAGGACATTAACTTCAGGACATTTACTTCAGGACATTAACTTCAGGACATTAACTTCAGGACATTTACTTCAGGACATTTACTTCAGGACATTTACTTCAGGACATTTACTTCAGGACATTTACTTCAGGACATTTACTTCAGGACATTTACTTCAGGACATTTACTTCAGGACATTTACTTCAGGACATTTACTTCAGGACATTTACTTCAGGACATTTACTTCAGGACATTTACTTCAGGACATTTACTTCAGGACATTTACTTCAGGACATTTACTTCAGGACATTTACTTCAGGACATTTACTTCAGGACATTTACTTCAGGACATTTACTTCAGGACATTTACTTCAGGACATTTACTTCAGGACATTTACTTCAGGACATTTACTTCAGGACATTTACTTCAGGACATTTACTTCAGGACATTTACTTCAGGACATTTACTTCAGGACATTTACTTCAGGACATTTACTTCAGGACATTTACTTCAGGACATTTACTTCAGGACATTTACTTCAGGACATTTACTTCAGGACATTTACTTCAGGACATTTACTTCAGGACATTAATTTCCAAACATTTCTGGTTCTGTTTGCGACACGTCAATTTCAAGAAAATAATTTCAAGACATTATCAAAACATTTCTGGTTCTGTTTGCGACACGTCAATTTCAAGACTTTAACTTCAGGACATTAACTTCAGGACATTAACTTCAGGACATTAACTTCAGGACATTAACTTCAGGACATTAACTTCAGGACATTAACTTCAGGACATTAACTTCAGGACATTAACTTCAGGACATTAACTTCAGGACATTAACTTCAGGACATTAACTTCAGGACATTAACTTCAGGACATTAACTTCAGGACATTAACTTCAGGACATTAACTTCAGGACATTAATTTCAGGACATTAATTTCCAAACATTTCTGGTTCTGTTTGCGACACGTCAATTTCAAGAAAATAATTTCAAGACATTATCAAAACATTTCTGGTTCTGTTTGCGACACGTTAATTTCAAGACATTAATTTCAAAACATTTCTTTGAGGTTCTGTTTGCGACACGTTAATTTCAAGACAATAATTTCAAGACAATAATTTCAAGACAATAATTTCAAGACAATAATTTCAAGGCATTCATTTCAGGACATTAATTTCAAGACAATAATTTCAGGACAATAATTTCAAGACATTTCTTTCATGTTCTGTTTGCGACTCGTCAATTTCAATATATTAATTTCAAAACATTTCAGGTTCTGTTTGCACACGTCAATTTCAAGAAATTAATTTCAAAGCATTACTTTCAAAACTTTTCTTTCAGGTTCTGTTTGCGACACGTCAATTTCAAGACAATAACTTCAGGACATTAACTTCAGGACATTAACTTCAGGACATTAACTTCAGGACATTAACTTCAGGACATTAACTTCAGGACATTAACTTCAGGACATTAACTTCAGGACATTAACTTCAGGACATTAACTTCAGGACATTAACTTCAGGACATTAACTTCAGGACATTAACTTCAGGACATTAACTTCAGGACATTAACTTCAGGACATTAACTTCAGGACATTAACTTCAGGACATTAACTTCAGGACATTAACTTCAGGACATTTACTTCAGGACATTTACTTCAGGACATTTACTTCAGGACATTAACTTCAGGACATTAACTTCAGGACATTAACTTCAGGACATTAACTTCAGGACATTAACTTCAGGACATTAACTTCAGGACATTAACTTCAGGGCATTTACTTCAGGACATTTACTTCAGGACATTTACTTCAGGACATTAACTTCAGGACATTAACTTCAGGACATTAACTTCAGGACATTAACTTCAGGACATTAACTTCAGGACATTAACTTCAGGACATTAACTTCAGGACATTAACTTCAGGACATTAACTTCAGGACATTAACTTCAGGACATTAACTTCAGGACATTAACTTCAGGACATTAACTTCAGGACATTAACTTCAGGACATTAACTTCAGGACATTAACTTCAGGACATTAACTTCAGGACATTAACTTCAGGACATTAACTTCAGGACATTAACTTCAGGACATTAACTTCAGGACATTAACTTCAGGACATTAACTTCAGGACATTAACTTCAGGACATTAACTTCAGGACATTAACTTCAGGACATTAACTTCAGGACATTAACTTCAGGACATTAACTTCAGGACATTAACTTCAGGACATTAACTTCAGGACATTAACTTCAGGACATTAACTTCAGGACATTAACTTCAGGACATTAACTTCAGGACATTAACTTCAGGACATTAACTTCAGGACATTAACTTCAGGACATTAACTTCAGGACATTAACTTCAGGACATTAACTTCAGGACATTAACTTCAGGACATTAACTTCAGGACATTAACTTCAGGACATTAACTTCAGGACATTAACTTCAGGACATTAACTTCAGGACATTAACTTCAGGACATTAACTTCAGGACATTAACTTCAGGACATTAACTTCAGGACATTAACTTCAGGACATTAACTTCAGGACATTAACTTCAGGACATTAACTTCAGGACATTAACTTCAGGACATTAACTTCAGGACATTAACTTCAGGACATTAACTTCAGGACATTAACTTCAGGACATTTACTTCAGGACATTTACTTCAGGACATTTACTTCAGGACATTTACTTCAGGACATTTACTTCAGGACATTTACTTCAGGACATTTACTTCAGGACATTTACTTCAGGACATTTACTTCAGGACATTTACTTCAGGACATTTACTTCAGGACATTTACTTCAGGACATTTACTTCAGGACATTTACTTCAGGACATTTACTTCAGGACATTTACTTCAGGACATTTACTTCAGGACATTTACTTCAGGACATTTACTTCAGGACATTTACTTCAGGACATTTACTTCAGGACATTTACTTCAGGACATTTACTTCAGGACATTTACTTCAGGACATTTACTTCAGGACATTTACTTCAGGACATTTACTTCAGGACATTTACTTCAGGACATTTACTTCAGGACATTTACTTCAGGACATTAACTTCAGGACATTTACTTCAGGACATTAACTTCAGGACATTTACTTCAGGACATTAACTTCAGGACATTAACTTCAGGACATTAACTTCAGGACATTAACTTCAGGACATTAACTTCAGGACATTAACTTCAGGACATTAACTTCAGGACATTAATTCAGGACATTAATTCAGGACATTAACTTCAGGACACTAACTTCAGGACACTAACTTCAGGACATTAACTTCAGGACATTAACTTCAGGACATTAACTTCAGGACATTAACTTCAGGACATTAACTTCAGGACATTAACTTCAGGACATTAACTTCAGGACATTAACTTCAGGACATTAACTTCAGGACATTAACTTCAGGACATTAACTTCAGGACATTAACTTCAGGACATTAACTTCAGGACATTAACTTCAGGACATTAACTTCAGGACATTAACTTCAGGACATTAACTTCAGGACATTAACTTCAGGACATTAACTTCAGGACATTAACTTCAGGACATTAACTTCAGGACATTAACTTCAGGACATTAACTTCAGGACATTAACTTCAGGACATTAACTTCAGGACATTAACTTCAGGACATTAACTTCAGGACATTAACTTCAGGACATTAACTTCAGGACATTAACTTCAGGACATTAACTTCAGGACATTAACTTCAGGACATTAACTTCAGGACATTAACTTCAGGACATTAACTTCAGGACATTAACTTCAGGACATTAACTTCAGGACATTAACTTCAGGACATTAACTTCAGGACATTAACTTCAGGACATTAACTTCAGGACATTAACTTCAGGACATTAACTTCAGGACATTAACTTCAGGACATTAACTTCAGGACATTAACTTCAGGACATTAACTTCAGGACATTAACTTCAGGACATTAACTTCAGGACATTAACTTCAGGACATTAACTTCAGGACATTTACTTCAGGACATTAACTTCAGGACATTAACTTCAGGACATTAACTTCAGGACATTAACTTCAGGACATTAACTTCAGGACATTAACTTCAGGACATTAACTTCAGGACATTAACTTCAGGACATTAACTTCAGGACATTAACTTCAGGACATTAACTTCAGGACATTAACTTCAGGACATTAACTTCAGGACATTAACTTCAGGACATTAACTTCAGGACATTAACTTCAGGACATTAACTTCAGGACATTAACTTCAGGACATTAACTTCAGGACATTAACTTCAGGACATTAACTTCAGGACATTAACTTCAGGACATTAACTTCAGGACATTAACTTCAGGACATTAACTTCAGGACATTAACTTCAGGACATTAACTTCAGGACATTAACTTCAGGACATTAATTTCCAAACATTTCTGGTTCTGTTTGCGACACGTCAATTTCAAGAAAATAATTTCAAGACATTATCAAAACATTTCTGGTTCTGTTTGCGACACGTCAATTTCAAGACTTTAACTTCAGGACATTAACTTCAGGACATTAACTTCAGGACATTAACTTCAGGACATTAACTTCAGGACATTAACTTCAGGACATTAACTTCAGGACATTAACTTCAGGACATTAACTTCAGGACATTAACTTCAGGACATTAACTTCAGGACATTAACTTCAGGACATTAACTTCAGGACATTAATTTCAGGACATTAATTTCCAAACATTTCTGGTTCTGTTTGCGACACGTCAATTTCAAGAAAATAATTTCAAGACATTATCAAAACATTTCTGGTTCTGTTTGCGACACGTTAATTTCAAGACATTAATTTCAAAACATTTCTTTGAGGTTCTGTTTGCGACACGTTAATTTCAAGACAATAATTTCAAGACAATAATTTCAAGACAATAATTTCAAGACAATAATTTCAAGGCATTCATTTCAGGACATTAATTTCAAGACAATAATTTCAGGACAATAATTTCAAGACATTTCTTTCATGTTCTGTTTGCGACTCGTCAATTTCAATATATTAATTTCAAAACATTTCAGGTTCTGTTTGCACACGTCAATTTCAAGAAATTAATTTCAAAGCATTACTTTCAAAACTTTTCTTTCAGGTTCTGTTTGCGACACGTCAATTTCAAGACAATAACTTCAGGACATTAACTTCAGGACATTAACTTCAGGACATTAACTTCAGGACATTAACTTCAGGACATTAACTTCAGGACATTAACTTCAGGACATTAACTTCAGGACATTAACTTCAGGACATTAACTTCAGGACATTAACTTCAGGACATTAACTTCAGGACATTAACTTCAGGACATTTACTTCAGGACATTTACTTCAGGACATTTACTTCAGGACATTAACTTCAGGACATTAACTTCAGGACATTAACTTCAGGACATTAACTTCAGGACATTAACTTCAGGACATTAACTTCAGGACATTAACTTCAGGACATTAACTTCAGGACATTAACTTCAGGACATTAACTTCAGGGCATTTACTTCAGGACATTTACTTCAGGACATTAACTTCAGGACATTAACTTCAGGACATTAACTTCAGGACATTAACTTCAGGACATTAACTTCAGGACATTAACTTCAGGACATTAACTTCAGGACATTAACTTCAGGACATTAACTTCAGGACATTAACTTCAGGACATTAACTTCAGGACATTAACTTCAGGACATTAACTTCAGGACATTAACTTCAGGACATTAACTTCAGGACATTAACTTCAGGACATTAACTTCAGGACATTAACTTCAGGACATTAACTTCAGGACATTAACTTCAGGACATTAACTTCAGGACATTAACTTCAGGACATTAACTTCAGGACATTAACTTCAGGACATTAACTTCAGGACATTAACTTCAGGACATTAACTTCAGGACATTAACTTCAGGACATTAACTTCAGGACATTAACTTCAGGACATTAACTTCAGGACATTAACTTCAGGACATTAACTTCAGGACATTAACTTCAGGACATTAACTTCAGGACATTAACTTCAGGACATTAACTTCAGGACATTAACTTCAGGACATTAACTTCAGGACATTAACTTCAGGACATTAACTTCAGGACATTAACTTCAGGACATTAACTTCAGGACATTAACTTCAGGACATTAACTTCAGGACATTAACTTCAGGACATTAACTTCAGGACATTAACTTCAGGACATTAACTTCAGGACATTAACTTCAGGACATTAACTTCAGGACATTAACTTCAGGACATTAACTTCAGGACATTAACTTCAGGACATTAACTTCAGGACATTAACTTCAGGACATTAACTTCAGGACATTAACTTCAGGACATTAACTTCAGGACATTAACTTCAGGACATTAACTTCAGGACATTAACTTCAGGACATTTACTTCAGGACATTTACTTCAGGACATTTACTTCAGGACATTTACTTCAGGACATTTACTTCAGGACATTTACTTCAGGACATTTACTTCAGGACATTTACTTCAGGACATTTACTTCAGGACATTTACTTCAGGACATTTACTTCAGGACATTTACTTCAGGACATTTACTTCAGGACATTTACTTCAGGACATTTACTTCAGGACATTTACTTCAGGACATTTACTTCAGGACATTTACTTCAGGACATTTACTTCAGGACATTTACTTCAGGACATTTACTTCAGGACATTTACTTCAGGACATTTACTTCAGGACATTTACTTCAGGACATTTACTTCAGGACATTTACTTCAGGACATTTACTTCAGGACATTTACTTCAGGACATTAACTTCAGGACATTTACTTCAGGACATTAACTTCAGGACATTTACTTCAGGACATTAACTTCAGGACATTAACTTCAGGACATTAACTTCAGGACATTAACTTCAGGACATTAACTTCAGGACATTAACTTCAGGACATTAACTTCAGGACATTAATTCAGGACATTAATTCAGGACATTAACTTCAGGACACTAACTTCAGGACATTAACTTCAGGACATTAACTTCAGGACATTAACTTCAGGACATTAACTTCAGGACATTAACTTCAGGACATTAACTTCAGGACATTAACTTCAGGACATTAACTTCAGGACATTAACTTCAGGACATTAACTTCAGGACATTAACTTCAGGACATTAACTTCAGGACATTAACTTCAGGACATTAACTTCAGGACATTAACTTCAGGACATTAACTTCAGGACATTAACTTCAGGACATTAACTTCAGGACATTAACTTCAGGACATTAACTTCAGGACATTAACTTCAGGACATTAACTTCAGGACATTAACTTCAGGACATTAACTTCAGGACATTAACTTCAGGACATTAACTTCAGGACATTAACTTCAGGACATTAACTTCAGGACATTAACTTCAGGACATTAACTTCAGGACATTAACTTCAGGACATTAACTTCAGGACATTAACTTCAGGACATTAACTTCAGGACATTAACTTCAGGACATTAACTTCAGGACATTAACTTCAGGACATTAACTTCAGGACATTAACTTCAGGACATTAACTTCAGGACATTAACTTCAGGACATTAACTTCAGGACATTAACTTCAGGACATTAACTTCAGGACATTAACTTCAGGACATTAACTTCAGGACATTAACTTCAGGACATTAACTTCAGGACATTAACTTCAGGACATTAACTTCAGGACATTAACTTCAGGACATTAACTTCAGGACATTAACTTCAGGACATTAACTTCAGGACATTAACTTCAGGACATTAACTTCAGGACATTAACTTCAGGACATTAACTTCAGGACATTAACTTCAGGACATTAACTTCAGGACATTAACTTCAGGACATTAACTTCAGGACATTAACTTCAGGACATTAACTTCAGGACATTAACTTCAGGACATTAACTTCAGGACATTAACTTCAGGACATTAACTTCAGGACATTAACTTCAGGACATTAACTTCAGGACATTAACTTCAGGACATTAACTTCAGGACATTAACTTCAGGACATTAACTTCAGGACATTAACTTCAGGACATTAACTTCAGGACATTAACTTCAGGACATTAACTTCAGGACATTAACTTCAGGACATTAACTTCAGGACATTAACTTCAGGACATTTACTTCAGGACATTAACTTCAGGACATTAACTTCAGGACATTAACTTCAGGACATTAACTTCAGGACATTAACTTCAGGACATTAACTTCAGGACATTAACTTCAGGACATTAACTTCAGGACATTAACTTCAGGACATTAACTTCAGGACATTAACTTCAGGACATTAACTTCAGGACATTTACTTCAGGACATTTACTTCAGTACATTTACTTCAGGACATTTACTTCAGGACATTTACTTCAGGACATTAATTTCAGGACATTAATTTCCAAACATTTCTGGTACTGTTTGCGACACGTCAATTTCAAGAAAATAATTTCAAGACATTATCAAAACATTTCTGGTTCTGTTTGCGACACGTCAATTTCAAGAAAATAATTTCAAGACATTATCAAAACATTCCTGGTTCTGTTTGCTACACGTTAATTTCAAGACATTAATTTCAAAACATTTCTTTCAGGTTCTGTTTGCGACACGTTACTTACAAGACAATAATTTCAAGGCATTCATTTCAAAAAATTTCAGGTTCTGTTTGCGACAAGTCATTTTCAAGACAATAATTTCAAGGCATTCATTTCAGGACATTAATTTCAAGGCATTCATTTCAGGACATTAATTTCAAGACATTAATTTCAAAACATTTCTTTCAGGTTCTATTTGCGACACGTCATTTTCAAGAAAATAATTTCAAGACATTAATTTCAAGACAATAATTTCAAGACAATAATTTCAAGACAATAATTTCAAGACAATAATTTCAAGACAATAATTTCAAGACAATAATTTCAAGACAATAATTTCAAGACAATAATTTCAAGACAATAATTTCAAGACAATAATTTCAAGACAATAATTTCAAGACAATAATTTCAAGACAATAATTTCAAGACAATAATTTCAAGACAATAATTTCAAGACAATAATTTCAAGACAATAATTTCAAGACAATAATTTCAAGACAATAATTTCAAGACAATAATTTCAAGACAATAATTTCAAGACAATAATTTCAAGACAATAATTTCAAGACAATAATTTCAAGACAATAATTTCAAGACAATAATTTCAAGACAATAATTTCAAGACAATAATTTCAAGACAATAATTTCAAGACAATAATTTCAAGACAATAATTTCAAGACAATAATTTCAAGACAATAATTTCAAGACAATAATTTCAAGACAATAATTTCAAGACAATAATTTCAAGACAATAATTTCAAGACAATAATTTCAAGACAATAATTTCAAAACATTTCTTTCAGGTTCCGTTTGCGACATGTTAACTTCAGGACATTAACTTCAGGACATTAACTTCAGGACATTAACTTCAGGACATTAACTTCAGGACATTAACTTCAGGACATTAACTTCAGGACATTAACTTCAGGACATTAACTTCAGGACATTAACTTCAGGACATTAACTTCAGGACATTAACTTCAGGACATTAACTTCAGGACATTAACTTCAGGACATTAACTTCAGGACATTAACTTCAGGACATTAACTTCAGGACATTAACTTCAGGACATTAACTTCAGGACATTAACTTCAGGACATTAACTTCAGGACATTAACTTCAGGACATTAACTTCAGGACATTAACTTCAGGACATTAACTTCAGGACATTAACTTCAGGACATTAACTTCAGGACATTAACTTCAGGACATTAACTTCAGGACATTAACTTCAGGACATTAACTTCAGGACATTAACTTCAGGACATTAACTTCAGGACATTAACTTCAGGACATTAACTTCAGGACATTAACTTCAGGACATTAACTTCAGGACATTAACTTCAGGACATTAACTTCAGGACATTAACTTCAGGACATTAACTTCAGGACATTAACTTCAGGACATTAACTTCAGGACATTAACTTCAGGACATTAACTTCAGGACATTAACTTCAGGACATTAACTTCAGGACATTAACTTCAGGACATTAACTTCAGGACATTAACTTCAGGACATTAACTTCAGGACATTAACTTCAGGACATTAACTTCAGGACATTAACTTCAGGACATTAACTTCAGGACATTAACTTCAGGACATTAACTTCAGGACATTAACTTCAGGACATTAACTTCAGGACATTAACTTCAGGACATTAACTTCAGGACATTAACTTCAGGACATTAACTTCAGGACATTAACTTCAGGACATTAACTTCAGGACATTAACTTCAGGACATTAACTTCAGGACATTAACTTCAGGACATTAACTTCAGGACATTAACTTCAGGACATTAACTTCAGGACATTAACTTCAGGACATTAACTTCAGGACATTAACTTCAGGACATTAACTTCAGGACATTAACTTCAGGACATTAACTTCAGGACATTAACTTCAGGACATTAACTTCAGGACATTAACTTCAGGACATTAACTTCAGGACATTAACTTCAGGACATTAACTTCAGGACATTAACTTCAGGACATTAACTTCAGGACATTAACTTCAGGACATTAACTTCAGGACATTAACTTCAGGACATTAACTTCAGGACATTAACTTCAGGACATTAACTTCAGGACATTAACTTCAGGACATTTACTTCAGGACATTAACTTCAGGACATTAACTTCAGGACATTAACTTCAGGACATTAACTTCAGGACATTAACTTCAGGACATTAACTTCAGGACATTAACTTCAGGACATTAACTTCAGGACATTAACTTCAGGACATTAACTTCAGGACATTAACTTCAGGACATTAACTTCAGGACATTAACTTCAGGACATTAACTTCAGGACATTAACTTCAGGACATTAACTTCAGGACATTAACTTCAGGACATTAACTTCAGGACATTAACTTCAGGACATTTACTTCAGGACATTTACTTCAGGACATTTACTTCAGGACATTTACTTCAGGACATTTACTTCAGGACATTTACTTCAGGACATTAACTTCAGGACATTTACTTCAGGACATTAACTTCAGGACATTTACTTCAGGACATTAACTTCAGGACATTAACTTCAGGACATTAACTTCAGGACATTTACTTCAGGACATTTACTTCAGGACATTTACTTCAGGACATTTACTTCAGGACATTTACTTCAGGACATTTACTTCAGGACATTTACTTCAGGACATTTACTTCAGGACATTTACTTCAGGACATTTACTTCAGGACATTTACTTCAGGACATTTACTTCAGGACATTTACTTCAGGACATTTACTTCAGGACATTTACTTCAGGACATTTACTTCAGGACATTTACTTCAGGACATTTACTTCAGGACATTTACTTCAGGACATTTACTTCAGGACATTTACTTCAGGACATTTACTTCAGGACATTTACTTCAGGACATTTACTTCAGGACATTTACTTCAGGACATTTACTTCAGGACATTTACTTCAGGACATTTACTTCAGGACATTTACTTCAGGACATTTACTTCAGGACATTTACTTCAGGACATTTACTTCAGGACATTTACTTCAGGACATTTACTTCAGGACATTTACTTCAGGACATTTACTTCAGGACATTTACTTCAGGACATTAATTTCCAAACATTTCTGGTTCTGTTTGCGACACGTCAATTTCAAGAAAATAATTTCAAGACATTATCAAAACATTTCTGGTTCTGTTTGCGACACGTCAATTTCAAGACTTTAACTTCAGGACATTAACTTCAGGACATTAACTTCAGGACATTAACTTCAGGACATTAACTTCAGGACATTAACTTCAGGACATTAACTTCAGGACATTAACTTCAGGACATTAACTTCAGGACATTAACTTCAGGACATTAACTTCAGGACATTAACTTCAGGACATTAACTTCAGGACATTAACTTCAGGACATTAATTTCAGGACATTAATTTCCAAACATTTCTGGTTCTGTTTGCGACACGTCAATTTCAAGAAAATAATTTCAAGACATTATCAAAACATTTCTGGTTCTGTTTGCGACACGTTAATTTCAAGACATTAATTTCAAAACATTTCTTTGAGGTTCTGTTTGCGACACGTTAATTTCAAGACAATAATTTCAAGACAATAATTTCAAGACAATAATTTCAAGACAATAATTTCAAGGCATTCATTTCAGGACATTAATTTCAAGACAATAATTTCAGGACAATAATTTCAAGACATTTCTTTCATGTTCTGTTTGCGACTCGTCAATTTCAATATATTAATTTCAAAACATTTCAGGTTCTGTTTGCACACGTCAATTTCAAGAAATTAATTTCAAAGCATTACTTTCAAAACTTTTCTTTCAGGTTCTGTTTGCGACACGTCAATTTCAAGACAATAACTTCAGGACATTAACTTCAGGACATTAACTTCAGGACATTAACTTCAGGACATTAACTTCAGGACATTAACTTCAGGACATTAACTTCAGGACATTAACTTCAGGACATTAACTTCAGGACATTAACTTCAGGACATTAACTTCAGGACATTAACTTCAGGACATTAACTTCAGGACATTAACTTCAGGACATTAACTTCAGGACATTAACTTCAGGACATTAACTTCAGGACATTTACTTCAGGACATTTACTTCAGGACATTTACTTCAGGACATTAACTTCAGGACATTAACTTCAGGACATTAACTTCAGGACATTAACTTCAGGACATTAACTTCAGGACATTAACTTCAGGACATTAACTTCAGGACATTAACTTCAGGGCATTTACTTCAGGACATTTACTTCAGGACATTTACTTCAGGACATTAACTTCAGGACATTAACTTCAGGACATTAACTTCAGGACATTAACTTCAGGACATTAACTTCAGGACATTAACTTCAGGACATTAACTTCAGGACATTAACTTCAGGACATTAACTTCAGGACATTAACTTCAGGACATTAACTTCAGGACATTAACTTCAGGACATTAACTTCAGGACATTAACTTCAGGACATTAACTTCAGGACATTAACTTCAGGACATTAACTTCAGGACATTAACTTCAGGACATTAACTTCAGGACATTAACTTCAGGACATTAACTTCAGGACATTAACTTCAGGACATTAACTTCAGGACATTAACTTCAGGACATTAACTTCAGGACATTAACTTCAGGACATTAACTTCAGGACATTAACTTCAGGACATTAACTTCAGGACATTAACTTCAGGACATTAACTTCAGGACATTAACTTCAGGACATTAACTTCAGGACATTAACTTCAGGACATTAACTTCAGGACATTAACTTCAGGACATTAACTTCAGGACATTAACTTCAGGACATTAACTTCAGGACATTAACTTCAGGACATTAACTTCAGGACATTAACTTCAGGACATTAACTTCAGGACATTAACTTCAGGACATTAACTTCAGGACATTAACTTCAGGACATTAACTTCAGGACATTAACTTCAGGACATTAACTTCAGGACATTAACTTCAGGACATTAACTTCAGGACATTAACTTCAGGACATTAACTTCAGGACATTAACTTCAGGACATTAACTTCAGGACATTAACTTCAGGACATTAACTTCAGGACATTAACTTCAGGACATTAACTTCAGGACATTAACTTCAGGACATTTACTTCAGGACATTTACTTCAGGACATTTACTTCAGGACATTTACTTCAGGACATTTACTTCAGGACATTTACTTCAGGACATTTACTTCAGGACATTTACTTCAGGACATTTACTTCAGGACATTTACTTCAGGACATTTACTTCAGGACATTTACTTCAGGACATTTACTTCAGGACATTTACTTCAGGACATTTACTTCAGGACATTTACTTCAGGACATTTACTTCAGGACATTTACTTCAGGACATTTACTTCAGGACATTTACTTCAGGACATTTACTTCAGGACATTTACTTCAGGACATTTACTTCAGGACATTTACTTCAGGACATTTACTTCAGGACATTTACTTCAGGACATTTACTTCAGGACATTTACTTCAGGACATTTACTTCAGGACATTTACTTCAGGACATTAACTTCAGGACATTTACTTCAGGACATTAACTTCAGGACATTTACTTCAGGACATTAACTTCAGGACATTAACTTCAGGACATTAACTTCAGGACATTAACTTCAGGACATTAACTTCAGGACATTAACTTCAGGACATTAACTTCAGGACATTAACTTCAGGACATTAATTCAGGACATTAATTCAGGACATTAACTTCAGGACACTAACTTCAGGACACTAACTTCAGGACATTAACTTCAGGACATTAACTTCAGGACATTAACTTCAGGACATTAACTTCAGGACATTAACTTCAGGACATTAACTTCAGGACATTAACTTCAGGACATTAACTTCAGGACATTAACTTCAGGACATTAACTTCAGGACATTAACTTCAGGACATTAACTTCAGGACATTAACTTCAGGACATTAACTTCAGGACATTAACTTCAGGACATTAACTTCAGGACATTAACTTCAGGACATTAACTTCAGGACATTAACTTCAGGACATTAACTTCAGGACATTAACTTCAGGACATTAACTTCAGGACATTAACTTCAGGACATTAACTTCAGGACATTAACTTCAGGACATTAACTTCAGGACATTAACTTCAGGACATTAACTTCAGGACATTAACTTCAGGACATTAACTTCAGGACATTAACTTCAGGACATTAACTTCAGGACATTAACTTCAGGACATTAACTTCAGGACATTAACTTCAGGACATTAACTTCAGGACATTAACTTCAGGACATTAACTTCAGGACATTAACTTCAGGACATTAACTTCAGGACATTAACTTCAGGACATTAACTTCAGGACATTAACTTCAGGACATTAACTTCAGGACATTAACTTCAGGACATTAACTTCAGGACATTAACTTCAGGACATTAACTTCAGGACATTAACTTCAGGACATTAACTTCAGGACATTTACTTCAGGACATTAACTTCAGGACATTAACTTCAGGACATTAACTTCAGGACATTAACTTCAGGACATTAACTTCAGGACATTAACTTCAGGACATTAACTTCAGGACATTAACTTCAGGACATTAACTTCAGGACATTAACTTCAGGACATTAACTTCAGGACATTAACTTCAGGACATTAACTTCAGGACATTAACTTCAGGACATTAACTTCAGGACATTAACTTCAGGACATTAACTTCAGGACATTAACTTCAGGACATTAACTTCAGGACATTAACTTCAGGACATTAACTTCAGGACATTAACTTCAGGACATTAACTTCAGGACATTAACTTCAGGACATTAACTTCAGGACATTAACTTCAGGACATTAACTTCAGGACATTAATTTCCAAACATTTCTGGTTCTGTTTGCGACACGTCAATTTCAAGAAAATAATTTCAAGACATTATCAAAACATTTCTGGTTCTGTTTGCGACACGTCAATTTCAAGACTTTAACTTCAGGACATTAACTTCAGGACATTAACTTCAGGACATTAACTTCAGGACATTAACTTCAGGACATTAACTTCAGGACATTAACTTCAGGACATTAACTTCAGGACATTAACTTCAGGACATTAACTTCAGGACATTAACTTCAGGACATTAACTTCAGGACATTAACTTCAGGACATTAATTTCAGGACATTAATTTCCAAACATTTCTGGTTCTGTTTGCGACACGTCAATTTCAAGAAAATAATTTCAAGACATTATCAAAACATTTCTGGTTCTGTTTGCGACACGTTAATTTCAAGACATTAATTTCAAAACATTTCTTTGAGGTTCTGTTTGCGACACGTTAATTTCAAGACAATAATTTCAAGACAATAATTTCAAGACAATAATTTCAAGACAATAATTTCAAGGCATTCATTTCAGGACATTAATTTCAAGACAATAATTTCAGGACAATAATTTCAAGACATTTCTTTCATGTTCTGTTTGCGACTCGTCAATTTCAATATATTAATTTCAAAACATTTCAGGTTCTGTTTGCACACGTCAATTTCAAGAAATTAATTTCAAAGCATTACTTTCAAAACTTTTCTTTCAGGTTCTGTTTGCGACACGTCAATTTCAAGACAATAACTTCAGGACATTAACTTCAGGACATTAACTTCAGGACATTAACTTCAGGACATTAACTTCAGGACATTAACTTCAGGACATTAACTTCAGGACATTAACTTCAGGACATTAACTTCAGGACATTAACTTCAGGACATTAACTTCAGGACATTAACTTCAGGACATTAACTTCAGGACATTAACTTCAGGACATTTACTTCAGGACATTTACTTCAGGACATTAACTTCAGGACATTAACTTCAGGACATTAACTTCAGGACATTAACTTCAGGACATTAACTTCAGGACATTAACTTCAGGACATTAACTTCAGGACATTAACTTCAGGACATTAACTTCAGGACATTAACTTCAGGACATTAACTTCAGGGCATTTACTTCAGGACATTTACTTCAGGACATTAACTTCAGGACATTAACTTCAGGACATTAACTTCAGGACATTAACTTCAGGACATTAACTTCAGGACATTAACTTCAGGACATTAACTTCAGGACATTAACTTCAGGACATTAACTTCAGGACATTAACTTCAGGACATTAACTTCAGGACATTAACTTCAGGACATTAACTTCAGGACATTAACTTCAGGACATTAACTTCAGGACATTAACTTCAGGACATTAACTTCAGGACATTAACTTCAGGACATTAACTTCAGGACATTAACTTCAGGACATTAACTTCAGGACATTAACTTCAGGACATTAACTTCAGGACATTAACTTCAGGACATTAACTTCAGGACATTAACTTCAGGACATTAACTTCAGGACATTAACTTCAGGACATTAACTTCAGGACATTAACTTCAGGACATTAACTTCAGGACATTAACTTCAGGACATTAACTTCAGGACATTAACTTCAGGACATTAACTTCAGGACATTAACTTCAGGACATTAACTTCAGGACATTAACTTCAGGACATTAACTTCAGGACATTAACTTCAGGACATTAACTTCAGGACATTAACTTCAGGACATTAACTTCAGGACATTAACTTCAGGACATTAACTTCAGGACATTAACTTCAGGACATTAACTTCAGGACATTAACTTCAGGACATTAACTTCAGGACATTAACTTCAGGACATTAACTTCAGGACATTAACTTCAGGACATTAACTTCAGGACATTAACTTCAGGACATTAACTTCAGGACATTAACTTCAGGACATTAACTTCAGGACATTAACTTCAGGACATTAACTTCAGGACATTAACTTCAGGACATTAACTTCAGGACATTAACTTCAGGACATTTACTTCAGGACATTTACTTCAGGACATTTACTTCAGGACATTTACTTCAGGACATTTACTTCAGGACATTTACTTCAGGACATTTACTTCAGGACATTTACTTCAGGACATTTACTTCAGGACATTTACTTCAGGACATTTACTTCAGGACATTTACTTCAGGACATTTACTTCAGGACATTTACTTCAGGACATTTACTTCAGGACATTTACTTCAGGACATTTACTTCAGGACATTTACTTCAGGACATTTACTTCAGGACATTTACTTCAGGACATTTACTTCAGGACATTTACTTCAGGACATTTACTTCAGGACATTTACTTCAGGACATTTACTTCAGGACATTTACTTCAGGACATTTACTTCAGGACATTTACTTCAGGACATTAACTTCAGGACATTTACTTCAGGACATTAACTTCAGGACATTTACTTCAGGACATTAACTTCAGGACATTAACTTCAGGACATTAACTTCAGGACATTAACTTCAGGACATTAACTTCAGGACATTAACTTCAGGACATTAACTTCAGGACATTAATTCAGGACATTAATTCAGGACATTAACTTCAGGACACTAACTTCAGGACATTAACTTCAGGACATTAACTTCAGGACATTAACTTCAGGACATTAACTTCAGGACATTAACTTCAGGACATTAACTTCAGGACATTAACTTCAGGACATTAACTTCAGGACATTAACTTCAGGACATTAACTTCAGGACATTAACTTCAGGACATTAACTTCAGGACATTAACTTCAGGACATTAACTTCAGGACATTAACTTCAGGACATTAACTTCAGGACATTAACTTCAGGACATTAACTTCAGGACATTAACTTCAGGACATTAACTTCAGGACATTAACTTCAGGACATTAACTTCAGGACATTAACTTCAGGACATTAACTTCAGGACATTAACTTCAGGACATTAACTTCAGGACATTAACTTCAGGACATTAACTTCAGGACATTAACTTCAGGACATTAACTTCAGGACATTAACTTCAGGACATTAACTTCAGGACATTAACTTCAGGACATTAACTTCAGGACATTAACTTCAGGACATTAACTTCAGGACATTAACTTCAGGACATTAACTTCAGGACATTAACTTCAGGACATTAACTTCAGGACATTAACTTCAGGACATTAACTTCAGGACATTAACTTCAGGACATTAACTTCAGGACATTAACTTCAGGACATTAACTTCAGGACATTAACTTCAGGACATTAACTTCAGGACATTAACTTCAGGACATTAACTTCAGGACATTAACTTCAGGACATTAACTTCAGGACATTAACTTCAGGACATTAACTTCAGGACATTAACTTCAGGACATTAACTTCAGGACATTAACTTCAGGACATTAACTTCAGGACATTAACTTCAGGACATTAACTTCAGGACATTAACTTCAGGACATTAACTTCAGGACATTAACTTCAGGACATTAACTTCAGGACATTAACTTCAGGACATTAACTTCAGGACATTAACTTCAGGACATTAACTTCAGGACATTAACTTCAGGACATTAACTTCAGGACATTAACTTCAGGACATTAACTTCAGGACATTAACTTCAGGACATTAACTTCAGGACATTAACTTCAGGACATTAACTTCAGGACATTAACTTCAGGACATTAACTTCAGGACATTAACTTCAGGACATTAACTTCAGGACATTTACTTCAGGACATTAACTTCAGGACATTAACTTCAGGACATTAACTTCAGGACATTAACTTCAGGACATTAACTTCAGGACATTAACTTCAGGACATTAACTTCAGGACATTAACTTCAGGACATTAACTTCAGGACATTAACTTCAGGACATTAACTTCAGGACATTTACTTCAGGACATTTACTTCAGTACATTTACTTCAGGACATTTACTTCAGGACATTTACTTCAGGACATTAATTTCAGGACATTAATTTCCAAACATTTCTGGTACTGTTTGCGACACGTCAATTTCAAGAAAATAATTTCAAGACATTATCAAAACATTTCTGGTTCTGTTTGCGACACGTCAATTTCAAGAAAATAATTTCAAGACATTATCAAAACATTCCTGGTTCTGTTTGCTACACGTTAATTTCAAGACATTAATTTCAAAACATTTCTTTCAGGTTCTGTTTGCGACACGTTACTTACAAGACAATAATTTCAAGGCATTCATTTCAAAAAATTTCAGGTTCTGTTTGCGACAAGTCATTTTCAAGACAATAATTTCAAGGCATTCATTTCAGGACATTAATTTCAAGGCATTCATTTCAGGACATTAATTTCAAGACATTAATTTCAAAACATTTCTTTCAGGTTCTATTTGCGACACGTCATTTTCAAGAAAATAATTTCAAGACATTAATTTCAAGACAATAATTTCAAGACAATAATTTCAAGACAATAATTTCAAGACAATAATTTCAAGACAATAATTTCAAGACAATAATTTCAAGACAATAATTTCAAGACAATAATTTCAAGACAATAATTTCAAGACAATAATTTCAAGACAATAATTTCAAGACAATAATTTCAAGACAATAATTTCAAGACAATAATTTCAAGACAATAATTTCAAGACAATAATTTCAAGACAATAATTTCAAGACAATAATTTCAAGACAATAATTTCAAGACAATAATTTCAAGACAATAATTTCAAGACAATAATTTCAAGACAATAATTTCAAGACAATAATTTCAAGACAATAATTTCAAGACAATAATTTCAAGACAATAATTTCAAGACAATAATTTCAAGACAATAATTTCAAGACAATAATTTCAAGACAATAATTTCAAGACAATAATTTCAAGACAATAATTTCAAGACAATAATTTCAAGACAATAATTTCAAGACAATAATTTCAAGACAATAATTTCAAGACAATAATTTCAAGACAATAATTTCAAAACATTTCTTTCAGGTTCCGTTTGCGACATGTTAACTTCAGGACATTAACTTCAGGACATTAACTTCAGGACATTAACTTCAGGACATTAACTTCAGGACATTAACTTCAGGACATTAACTTCAGGACATTAACTTCAGGACATTAACTTCAGGACATTAACTTCAGGACATTAACTTCAGGACATTAACTTCAGGACATTAACTTCAGGACATTAACTTCAGGACATTAACTTCAGGACATTAACTTCAGGACATTAACTTCAGGACATTAACTTCAGGACATTAACTTCAGGACATTAACTTCAGGACATTAACTTCAGGACATTAACTTCAGGACATTAACTTCAGGACATTAACTTCAGGACATTAACTTCAGGACATTAACTTCAGGACATTAACTTCAGGACATTAACTTCAGGACATTAACTTCAGGACATTAACTTCAGGACATTAACTTCAGGACATTAACTTCAGGACATTAACTTCAGGACATTAACTTCAGGACATTAACTTCAGGACATTAACTTCAGGACATTAACTTCAGGACATTAACTTCAGGACATTAACTTCAGGACATTAACTTCAGGACATTAACTTCAGGACATTAACTTCAGGACATTAACTTCAGGACATTAACTTCAGGACATTAACTTCAGGACATTAACTTCAGGACATTAACTTCAGGACATTAACTTCAGGACATTAACTTCAGGACATTAACTTCAGGACATTAACTTCAGGACATTAACTTCAGGACATTAACTTCAGGACATTAACTTCAGGACATTAACTTCAGGACATTAACTTCAGGACATTAACTTCAGGACATTAACTTCAGGACATTAACTTCAGGACATTAACTTCAGGACATTAACTTCAGGACATTAACTTCAGGACATTAACTTCAGGACATTAACTTCAGGACATTAACTTCAGGACATTAACTTCAGGACATTAACTTCAGGACATTAACTTCAGGACATTAACTTCAGGACATTAACTTCAGGACATTAACTTCAGGACATTAACTTCAGGACATTAACTTCAGGACATTAACTTCAGGACATTAACTTCAGGACATTAACTTCAGGACATTAACTTCAGGACATTAACTTCAGGACATTAACTTCAGGACATTAACTTCAGGACATTAACTTCAGGACATTAACTTCAGGACATTAACTTCAGGACATTAACTTCAGGACATTAACTTCAGGACATTAACTTCAGGACATTAACTTCAGGACATTAACTTCAGGACATTAACTTCAGGACATTAACTTCAGGACATTAACTTCAGGACATTAACTTCAGGACATTAACTTCAGGACATTAACTTCAGGACATTAACTTCAGGACATTAACTTCAGGACATTTACTTCAGGACATTTACTTCAGGACATTAACTTCAGGACATTAACTTCAGGACATTAACTTCAGGACATTAACTTCAGGACATTAACTTCAGGACATTAACTTCAGGACATTAACTTCAGGACATTAACTTCAGGACATTAACTTCAGGACATTAACTTCAGGACATTAACTTCAGGACATTAACTTCAGGACATTAACTTCAGGACATTAACTTCAGGACATTAACTTCAGGACATTAACTTCAGGACATTAAGTTCAGGACATTAAGTTCAGGACATTAAGTTCAGGACATTAAGTTCAGGACATTAAGTTCAGGACATTAAGTTCAGGACATTAAGTTCAGGACATTAACTTCAGGACATTAACTTCAGGACATTAACTTCAGGACATTAACTTCAGGACATTAACTTCAGGACATTTACTTCAGGACATTTACTTCAGGACATTTACTTCAGGACATTTACTTCAGGACATTTACTTCAGGACATTTACTTCAGGACATTTACTTCAGGACATTTACTTCAGGACATTTACTTCAGGACATTTACTTCAGGACATTTACTTCAGGACATTTACTTCAGGACATTTACTTCAGGACATTTACTTCAGGACATTTACTTCAGGACATTTACTTCAGGACATTTACTTCAGGACATTTACTTCAGGACATTTACTTCAGGACATTAATTTCCAAACATTTCTGGTTCTGTTTGCGACACGTCAATTTCAAGAAAATAATTTCAAGACATTATCAAAACATTTCTGGTTCTGTTTGCGACACGTCAATTTCAAGACTTTAACTTCAGGACATTAACTTCAGGACATTAACTTCAGGACATTAACTTCAGGACATTAACTTCAGGACATTAACTTCAGGACATTAACTTCAGGACATTAACTTCAGGACATTAACTTCAGGACATTAACTTCAGGACATTAACTTCAGGACATTAACTTCAGGACATTAACTTCAGGACATTAACTTCAGGACATTAATTTCAGGACATTAATTTCCAAACATTTCTGGTTCTGTTTGCGACACGTCAATTTCAAGAAAATAATTTCAAGACATTATCAAAACATTTCTGGTTCTGTTTGCGACACGTTAATTTCAAGACATTAATTTCAAAACATTTCTTTGAGGTTCTGTTTGCGACACGTTAATTTCAAGACAATAATTTCAAGACAATAATTTCAAGACAATAATTTCAAGACAATAATTTCAAGGCATTCATTTCAGGACATTAATTTCAAGACAATAATTTCAGGACAATAATTTCAAGACATTTCTTTCATGTTCTGTTTGCGACTCGTCAATTTCAATATATTAATTTCAAAACATTTCAGGTTCTGTTTGCACACGTCAATTTCAAGAAATTAATTTCAAAGCATTACTTTCAAAACTTTTCTTTCAGGTTCTGTTTGCGACACGTCAATTTCAAGACAATAACTTCAGGACATTAACTTCAGGACATTAACTTCAGGACATTAACTTCAGGACATTAACTTCAGGACATTAACTTCAGGACATTAACTTCAGGACATTAACTTCAGGACATTAACTTCAGGACATTAACTTCAGGACATTAACTTCAGGACATTAACTTCAGGACATTTACTTCAGGACATTTACTTCAGGACATTAACTTCAGGACATTAACTTCAGGACATTAACTTCAGGACATTAACTTCAGGACATTAACTTCAGGACATTAACTTCAGGACATTAACTTCAGGACATTAACTTCAGGACATTAACTTCAGGACATTAACTTCAGGGCATTTACTTCAGGACATTTACTTCAGGACATTTACTTCAGGACATTAACTTCAGGACATTAACTTCAGGACATTAACTTCAGGACATTAACTTCAGGACATTAACTTCAGGACATTAACTTCAGGACATTAACTTCAGGACATTAACTTCAGGACATTAACTTCAGGACATTAACTTCAGGACATTAACTTCAGGACATTAACTTCAGGACATTAACTTCAGGACATTAACTTCAGGACATTAACTTCAGGACATTAACTTCAGGACATTAACTTCAGGACATTAACTTCAGGACATTAACTTCAGGACATTAACTTCAGGACATTAATTTCAGGACATTAATTTCCAAACATTTCTGGTTCTGTTTGCGACACGTCAATTTCAAGAAAATAATTTCAAGACATTATCAAAACATTTCTGGTTCTGTTTGCGACACGTTAATTTCAAGACATTAATTTCAAAACATTTCTTTGAGGTTCTGTTTGCGACACGTTAATTTCAAGACAATAATTTCAAGACAATAATTTCAAGACAATAATTTCAAGACAATAATTTCAAGGCATTCATTTCAGGACATTAATTTCAAGACAATAATTTCAGGACAATAATTTCAAGACATTTCTTTCATGTTCTGTTTGCGACTCGTCAATTTCAATATATTAATTTCAAAACATTTCAGGTTCTGTTTGCACACGTCAATTTCAAGAAATTAATTTCAAAGCATTACTTTCAAAACTTTTCTTTCAGGTTCTGTTTGCGACACGTCAATTTCAAGACAATAACTTCAGGACATTAACTTCAGGACATTAACTTCAGGACATTAACTTCAGGACATTAACTTCAGGACATTAACTTCAGGACATTAACTTCAGGACATTAACTTCAGGACATTAACTTCAGGACATTAACTTCAAGACATTAACTTCAGGACATTAACTTCAGGACATTAACTTCAGGACATTTACTTCAGGACATTTACTTCAGGACATTAACTTCAGGACATTAACTTCAGGACATTAACTTCAGGACATTAACTTCAGGACATTAACTTCAGGACATTAACTTCAGGACATTAACTTCAGGACATTAACTTCAGGACATTAACTTCAGGGCATTTACTTCAGGACATTTACTTCAGGACATTTACTTCAGGACATTAACTTCAGGACATTAACTTCAGGACATTAACTTCAGGACATTAACTTCAGGACATTAACTTCAGGACATTAACTTCAGGACATTAACTTCAGGACATTAACTTCAGGACATTAACTTCAGGACATTAACTTCAGGACATTAACTTCAGGACATTAACTTCAGGACATTAACTTCAGGACATTAACTTCAGGACATTAACTTCAGGACATTAACTTCAGGACATTAACTTCAGGACATTAACTTCAGGACATTAACTTCAGGACATTAACTTCAGGACATTAACTTCAGGACATTAACTTCAGGACATTAACTTCAGGACATTAACTTCAGGACATTAACTTCAGGACATTAACTTCAGGACATTAACTTCAGGACATTAACTTCAGGACATTAACTTCAGGACATTAACTTCAGGACATTAACTTCAGGACATTAACTTCAGGACATTAACTTCAGGACATTAACTTCAGGACATTAACTTCAGGACATTAACTTCAGGACATTAACTTCAGGACATTAACTTCAGGACATTAACTTCAGGACATTAACTTCAGGACATTAACTTCAGGACATTAACTTCAGGACATTAACTTCAGGACATTAACTTCAGGACATTAACTTCAGGACATTAACTTCAGGACATTAACTTCAGGACATTAACTTCAGGACATTAACTTCAGGACATTAACTTCAGGACATTAACTTCAGGACATTAACTTCAGGACATTAACTTCAGGACATTAACTTCAGGACATTAACTTCAGGACATTAACTTCAGGACATTAACTTCAGGACATTAACTTCAGGACATTAACTTCAGGACATTTACTTCAGGACATTTACTTCAGGACATTTACTTCAGGACATTTACTTCAGGACATTTACTTCAGGACATTTACTTCAGGACATTTACTTCAGGACATTTACTTCAGGACATTTACTTCAGGACATTTACTTCAGGACATTTACTTCAGGACATTTACTTCAGGACATTTACTTCAGGACATTTACTTCAGGACATTTACTTCAGGACATTTACTTCAGGACATTTACTTCAGGACATTTACTTCAGGACATTTACTTCAGGACATTTACTTCAGGACATTTACTTCAGGACATTTACTTCAGGACATTTACTTCAGGACATTTACTTCAGGACATTTACTTCAGGACATTTACTTCAGGACATTTACTTCAGGACATTAACTTCAGGACATTTACTTCAGGACATTAACTTCAGGACATTTACTTCAGGACATTAACTTCAGGACATTAACTTCAGGACATTAACTTCAGGACATTAACTTCAGGACATTAACTTCAGGACATTAACTTCAGGACATTAACTTCAGGACATTAATTCAGGACATTAATTCAGGACATTAACTTCAGGACACTAACTTCAGGACATTAACTTCAGGACATTAACTTCAGGACATTAACTTCAGGACATTAACTTCAGGACATTAACTTCAGGACATTAACTTCAGGACATTAACTTCAGGACATTAACTTCAGGACATTAACTTCAGGACATTAACTTCAGGACATTAACTTCAGGACATTAACTTCAGGACATTAACTTCAGGACATTAACTTCAGGACATTAACTTCAGGACATTAACTTCAGGACATTAACTTCAGGACATTAACTTCAGGACATTAACTTCAGGACATTAACTTCAGGACATTAACTTCAGGACATTAACTTCAGGACATTAACTTCAGGACATTAACTTCAGGACATTAACTTCAGGACATTAACTTCAGGACATTAACTTCAGGACATTAACTTCAGGACATTAACTTCAGGACATTAACTTCAGGACATTAACTTCAGGACATTAACTTCAGGACATTAACTTCAGGACATTAACTTCAGGACATTAACTTCAGGACATTAACTTCAGGACATTAACTTCAGGACATTAACTTCAGGACATTAACTTCAGGACATTAACTTCAGGACATTAACTTCAGGACATTAACTTCAGGACATTAACTTCAGGACATTAACTTCAGGACATTAACTTCAGGACATTAACTTCAGGACATTAACTTCAGGACATTAACTTCAGGACATTAACTTCAGGACATTAACTTCAGGACATTAACTTCAGGACATTAACGTCAGGACATTAACGTCAGGACATTAACGTCAGGACATTTACTTCAGGACATTAACTTCAGGACATTAACTTCAGGACATTAACTTCAGGACATTAACTTCAGGACATTTACTTCAGGACATTAACTTCAGGACATTAACTTCAGGACATTAACTTCAGGACATTAACTTCAGGACATTAACTTCAGGACATTAACTTCAGGACATTAACTTCAGGACATTAACTTCAGGACATTAACTTCAGGACATTAACTTCAGGACATTTCTTCAGGACATTTCTTCAGGACATTTACTTCAGGACATTTACTTCAGGACATTTACTTCAGGACATTTACTTCAGGACATTTACTTCAGGACATTTACTTCAGGACATTTACTTCAGGACATTTACTTCAGGACATTTACTTCAGGACATTTACTTCAGGACATTTACTTCAGGACATTTACTTCAGGACATTTACTTCAGGACATTTACTTCAGGACATTTACTACAGGACATTAATTTCAGGACATTAATTTCAGGACATTAACTTCAGGACATTAACTTCAGGACATTAACTTCAGGACATTAATTTCAAACATTTCTGGTTCTGTTTGCGACACGTCAATTTCAAGAAAATAATTTCAAGACATTATCAAAACATTTCTGGTTCTGTTTGCGACACGTTAATTTCAAGAAAATAATTTCAAGACATTATCAAAACATTTCTGGTTCTGTTTGCGACACGTTAATTTCAAGAAAATAATTTCAAGACATTATCAAAACATTTCTGGTTCTGTTTGCAACACGTTAATTTCAAGACATTAATTTCAAAACATTTCTTTCAGGTTCTGTTTGCGACACGTTACTTTCAAGACAATAATTTCAAGGCATTCATTTCAAAACATTTCAGGTTCTGTTTGCGACAAGTCATTTTCAAGACAATAATTTCAAGGCATTCATTTCAGGACATTAATTTCAAGGCATTCATTTCAGGACATTAATTTCAAGACATTAATTTCAAAACATTTCTTTCAGGTTCTATTTGCGACACGTCATGTTCAAGAAAATAATTTCAACACATTAATTTCAAGACAATAATTTCAAGACATTAATTTCAAGACAATAATTTCAAGACAATAATTTCAAGACAATAATTTCAAGACAATAATTTGAAGACAATAATTTCAAGACAATAATTTCAAGGCATTAATTTCAAGACAATAATTTCAAGACATTAATTTCAAGACAATAATTTCAAGACAATAATTTCAAGACAATAATTTCAAGACAATAATTTGAAGACAATAATTTCAAGACAATAATTTCAAGGCATTAATTTCAAAACATTTCTTTCAGGTTCCGTTTGCGACATGTTAACTTCAGGACATTAACTTCAGGACATTAACTTCAGGACATTAACTTCAGGACATTAACTTCAGGACATTAACTTCAGGACATTAACTTCAGGACATTAACTTCAGGACATTAACTTCAGGACATTAACTTCAGGACATTAACTTCAGGACATTAACTTCAGGACATTAACTTCAGGACATTAACTTCAGGACATTAACTTCAGGACATTAACTTCAGGACATTAACTTCAGGACATTAACTTCAGGACATTAACTTCAGGACATTAACTTCAGGACATTAACTTCAGGACATTAACTTCAGGACATTAACTTCAGGACATTAACTTCAGGACATTAACTTCAGGACATTAACTTCAGGACATTAACTTCAGGACATTAACTTCAGGACATTAACTTCAGGACATTAACTTCAGGACATTAACTTCAGGACATTAACTTCAGGACATTAACTTCAGGACATTAACTTCAGGACATTAACTTCAGGACATTAACTTCAGGACATTAACTTCAGGACATTAACTTCAGGACATTAACTTCAGGACATTAACTTCAGGACATTAACTTCAGGACATTAACTTCAGGACATTAACTTCAGGACATTAACTTCAGGACATTAACTTCAGGACATTAACTTCAGGACATTAACTTCAGGACATTAACTTCAGGACATTAACTTCAGGACATTAACTTCAGGACATTAACTTCAGGACATTAACTTCAGGACATTAACTTCAGGACATTAACTTCAGGACATTAACTTCAGGACATTAACTTCAGGACATTAACTTCAGGACATTAACTTCAGGACATTAACTTCAGGACATTAACTTCAGGACATTAACTTCAGGACATTAACTTCAGGACATTAACTTCAGGACATTAACTTCAGGACATTAACTTCAGGACATTAACTTCAGGACATTAACTTCAGGACATTAACTTCAGGACATTAACTTCAGGACATTAACTTCAGGACATTAACTTCAGGACATTAACTTCAGGACATTAACTTCAGGACATTAACTTCAGGACATTAACTTCAGGACATTAACTTCAGGACATTAACTTCAGGACATTAACTTCAGGACATTAACTTCAGGACATTAACTTCAGGACATTAACTTCAGGACATTAACTTCAGGACATTAACTTCAGGACATTAACTTCAGGACATTAACTTCAGGACATTAACTTCAGGACATTAACTTCAGGACATTAACTTCAGGACATTTACTTCAGGACATTAACTTCAGGACATTAACTTCAGGACATTAACTTCAGGACATTAACTTCAGGACATTAACTTCAGGACATTAACTTCAGGACATTAACTTCAGGACATTAACTTCAGGACATTAACTTCAGGACATTAACTTCAGGACATTAACTTCAGGACATTTACTTCAGGACATTTACTTCAGTACATTTACTTCAGTACATTTACTTCAGGACATTTACTTCAGGACATTTACTTCAGGACATTAATTTCAGGACATTAATTTCCAAACATTTCTGGTTCTGTTTGCGACACGTCAATTTCAAGAAAATAATTTCAAGACATTATCAAAACATTTCTGGTTCTGTTTGCGACACGTCAATTTCAAGAAAATAATTTCAAGACATTATCAAAACATTCCTGGTTCTGTTTGCTACACGTTAATTTCAAGACATTAATTTCAAAACATTTCTTTCAGGTTCTGTTTGCGACACGTTACTTACAAGACAATAATTTCAAGGCATTCATTTCAAAAAATTTCAGGTTCTGTTTGCGACAAGTCATTTTCAAGACAATAATTTCAGGACATTAATTTCAAGACATTAATTTCAAAACATTTCTTTCAGGTTCTATTTGCGACACGTCATTTTCAAGAAAATAATTTCAAGACATTAATTTCAAGACAATAATTTCAAGACAATAATTTCAAGACAATAATTTCAAGACAATAATTTCAAGACAATAATTTCAAGACAATAATTTCAAGACAATAATTTCAAGACAATAATTTCAAGACAATAATTTCAAGACAATAATTTCAAGACAATAATTTCAAGACAATAATTTCAAGACAATAATTTCAAGACAATAATTTCAAGACAATAATTTCAAGACAATAATTTCAAGACAATAATTTCAAGACAATAATTTCAAGACAATAATTTCAAGACAATAATTTCAAGACAATAATTTCAAGACAATAATTTCAAGACAATAATTTCAAGACAATAATTTCAAGACAATAATTTCAAGACAATAATTTCAAGACAATAATTTCAAGACAATAATTTCAAGACAATAATTTCAAGACAATAATTTCAAGACAATAATTTCAAGACAATAATTTCAAGACAATAATTTCAAGACAATAATTTCAAGACAATAATTTCAAGACAATAATTTCAAGACAATAATTTCAAGACAATAATTTCAAGACAATAATTTCAAGACAATAATTTCAAGACAATAATTTCAAGACAATAATTTCAAAACATTTCTTTCAGGTTCCGTTTGCGACATGTTAACTTCAGGACATTAACTTCAGGACATTAACTTCAGGACATTAACTTCAGGACATTAACTTCAGGACATTAACTTCAGGACATTAACTTCAGGACATTAACTTCAGGACATTAACTTCAGGACATTAACTTCAGGACATTAACTTCAGGACATTAACTTCAGGACATTAACTTCAGGACATTAACTTCAGGACATTAACTTCAGGACATTAACTTCAGGACATTAACTTCAGGACATTAACTTCAGGACATTAACTTCAGGACATTAACTTCAGGACATTAACTTCAGGACATTAACTTCAGGACATTAACTTCAGGACATTAACTTCAGGACATTAACTTCAGGACATTAACTTCAGGACATTAACTTCAGGACATTAACTTCAGGACATTAACTTCAGGACATTAACTTCAGGACATTAACTTCAGGACATTAACTTCAGGACATTAACTTCAGGACATTAACTTCAGGACATTAACTTCAGGACATTAACTTCAGGACATTAACTTCAGGACATTAACTTCAGGACATTAACTTCAGGACATTAACTTCAGGACATTAACTTCAGGACATTAACTTCAGGACATTAACTTCAGGACATTAACTTCAGGACATTAACTTCAGGACATTAACTTCAGGACATTAACTTCAGGACATTAACTTCAGGACATTAACTTCAGGACATTAACTTCAGGACATTAACTTCAGGACATTAACTTCAGGACATTAACTTCAGGACATTAACTTCAGGACATTAACTTCAGGACATTAACTTCAGGACATTAACTTCAGGACATTAACTTCAGGACATTAACTTCAGGACATTAACTTCAGGACATTAACTTCAGGACATTAACTTCAGGACATTAACTTCAGGACATTAACTTCAGGACATTAACTTCAGGACATTAACTTCAGGACATTAACTTCAGGACATTAACTTCAGGACATTAACTTCAGGACATTAACTTCAGGACATTAACTTCAGGACATTAACTTCAGGACATTAACTTCAGGACATTAACTTCAGGACATTAACTTCAGGACATTAACTTCAGGACATTAACTTCAGGACATTAACTTCAGGACATTAACTTCAGGACATTAACTTCAGGACATTAACTTCAGGACATTAACTTCAGGACATTAACTTCAGGACATTAACTTCAGGACATTAACTTCAGGACATTAACTTCAGGACATTAACTTCAGGACATTAACTTCAGGACATTAACTTCAGGACATTAACTTCAGGACATTTACTTCAGGACATTAACTTCAGGACATTAACTTCAGGACATTAACTTCAGGACATTAACTTCAGGACATTAACTTCAGGACATTAACTTCAGGACATTAACTTCAGGACATTAACTTCAGGACATTAACTTCAGGACATTAACTTCAGGACATTAACTTCAGGACATTAACTTCAGGACATTAACTTCAGGACATTAACTTCAGGACATTAACTTCAGGACATTAAGTTCAGGACATTAACTTCAGGACATTAACTTCAGGACATTAACTTCAGGACATTAACTTCAGGACATTAACTTCAGGACATTAACTTCAGGACATTAACTTCAGGACATTAACTTCAGGACATTAACTTCAGGACATTAACTTCAGGACATTAACGTCAGGACATTAACGTCAGGACATTTACTTCAGGACATTAACTTCAGGACATTAACTTCAGGACATTAACTTCAGGACATTAACTTCAGGACATTTACTTCAGGACATTAACTTCAGGACATTAACTTCAGGACATTAACTTCAGGACATTAACTTCAGGACATTAACTTCAGGACATTAACTTCAGGACATTAACTTCAGGACATTAACTTCAGGACATTTCTTCAGGACATTTACTTCAGGACATTTACTTCAGGACATTTACTTCAGGACATTTACTTCAGGACATTTACTTCAGGACATTTACTTCAGGACATTTACTTCAGGACATTTACTTCAGGACATTTACTTCAGGACATTTACTTCAGGACATTTACTTCAGGACATTTACTTCAGGACATTTACTACAGGACATTAATTTCAGGACATTAATTTCAGGACATTAACTTCAGGACATTAACTTCAGGACATTAATTTCAAACATTTCTGGTTCTGTTTGCGACACGTCAATTTCAAGAAAATAATTTCAAGACATTATCAAAACATTTCTGGTTCTGTTTGCGACACGTTAATTTCAAGAAAATAATTTCAAGACATTATCAAAACATTTCTGGTTCTGTTTGCGACACGTTAATTTCAAGAAAATAATTTCAAGACATTATCAAAACATTTCTGGTTCTGTTTGCAACACGTTAATTTCAAGACATTAATTTCAAAACATTTCTTTCAGGTTCTGTTTGCGACACGTTACTTTCAAGACAATAATTTCAAGGCATTCATTTCAAAACATTTCAGGTTCTGTTTGCGACAAGTCATTTTCAAGACAATAATTTCAAGGCATTCATTTCAGGACATTAATTTCAAGGCATTCATTTCAGGACATTAATTTCAAGACATTAATTTCAAAACATTTCTTTCAGGTTCTATTTGCGACACGTCATGTTCAAGAAAATAATTTCAACACATTAATTTCAAGACAATAATTTCAAGACATTAATTTCAAGACAATAATTTCAAGACAATAATTTCAAGACAATAATTTCAAGACAATAATTTGAAGACAATAATTTCAAGACAATAATTTCAAGGCATTAATTTCAAGACAATAATTTCAAGACATTAATTTCAAGACAATAATTTCAAGACAATAATTTCAAGACAATAATTTGAAGACAATAATTTCAAGACAATAATTTCAAGGCATTAATTTCAAAACATTTCTTTCAGGTTCCGTTTGCGACATGTTAACTTCAGGACATTAACTTCAGGACATTAACTTCAGGACATTAACTTCAGGACATTAACTTCAGGACATTAACTTCAGGACATTAACTTCAGGACATTAACTTCAGGACATTAACTTCAGGACATTAACTTCAGGACATTAACTTCAGGACATTAACTTCAGGACATTAACTTCAGGACATTAACTTCAGGACATTAACTTCAGGACATTAACTTCAGGACATTAACTTCAGGACATTAACTTCAGGACATTTACTTCAGGACATTAACTTCAGGACATTAACTTCAGGACATTAACTTCAGGACATTAACTTCAGGACATTAACTTCAGGACATTAACTTCAGGACATTAACTTCAGGACATTAACTTCAGGACATTAACTTCAGGACATTAACTTCAGGACATTAACTTCAGGACATTAACTTCAGGACATTAACTTCAGGACATTAACTTCAGGACATTAACTTCAGGACATTAACTTCAGGACATTAACTTCAGGACATTAACTTCAGGACATTAACTTCAGGACATTAACTTCAGGACATTAACTTCAGGACATTAACTTCAGGACATTAACTTCAGGACATTAACTTCAGGACATTAACTTCAGGACATTAACTTCAGGACATTAACTTCAGGACATTAACTTCAGGACATTAACTTCAGGACATTAACTTCAGGACATTAACTTCAGGACATTTACTTCAGGACATTTACTTCAGGACATTAACTTCAGGACATTAACTTCAGGACATTAACTTCAGGACATTAACTTCAGGACATTAACTTCAGGACATTAACTTCAGGACATTAACTTCAGGACATTAACTTCAGGACATTAACTTCAGGACATTAACTTCAGGACATTAACTTCAGGACATTAACTTCAGGACATTAACTTCAGGACATTAACTTCAGGACATTAACTTCAGGACATTAACTTCAGGACATTAACTTCAGGACATTAACTTCAGGACATTAAGTTCAGGACATTAAGTTCAGGACATTAACTTCAGGACATTAACTTCAGGACATTAACTTCAGGACATTAACTTCAGGACATTAACTTCAGGACATTAACTTCAGGACATTAACTTCAGGACATTAACTTCAGGACATTAACTTCAGGACATTAACTTCAGGACATTAACTTCAGGACATTAACTTCAGGACATTAACGTCAGGACATTAACGTCAGGACATTTACTTCAGGACATTAACTTCAGGACATTAACTTCAGGACATTAACTTCAGGACATTAACTTCAGGACATTTACTTCAGGACATTAACTTCAGGACATTAACTTCAGGACATTAACTTCAGGACATTAACTTCAGGACATTAACTTCAGGACATTAACTTCAGGACATTAACTTCAGGACATTAACTTCAGGACATTTACTTCAGGACATTTCTTCAGGACATTTACTTCAGGACATTTACTTCAGGACATTTACTTCAGGACATTTACTTCAGGACATTTACTTCAGGACATTTACTTCAGGACATTTACTTCAGGACATTTACTTCAGGACATTTACTTCAGGACATTTACTTCAGGACATTTACTTCAGGACATTTACTTCAGGACATTTACTACAGGACATTAATTTCAGGACATTAATTTCAGGACATTAACTTCAGGACATTAACTTCAGGACATTAATTTCAAACATTTCTGGTTCTGTTTGCGACACGTCAATTTCAAGAAAATAATTTCAAGACATTATCAAAACATTTCTGGTTCTGTTTGCGACACGTTAATTTCAAGAAAATAATTTCAAGACATTATCAAAACATTTCTGGTTCTGTTTGCGACACGTTAATTTCAAGAAAATAATTTCAAGACATTATCAAAACATTTCTGGTTCTGTTTGCAACACGTTAATTTCAAGACATTAATTTCAAAACATTTCTTTCAGGTTCTGTTTGCGACACGTTACTTTCAAGACAATAATTTCAAGGCATTCATTTCAAAACATTTCAGGTTCTGTTTGCGACAAGTCATTTTCAAGACAATAATTTCAAGGCATTCATTTCAGGACATTAATTTCAAGGCATTCATTTCAGGACATTAATTTCAAGACATTAATTTCAAAACATTTCTTTCAGGTTCTATTTGCGACACGTCATGTTCAAGAAAATAATTTCAACACATTAATTTCAAGACAATAATTTCAAGACATTAATTTCAAGACAATAATTTCAAGACAATAATTTCAAGACAATAATTTCAAGACAATAATTTCAAGACAATAATTTCAAGACAATAATTTGAAGACAATAATTTGAAGACAATAATTTCAAGACAATAATTTCAAGACAATAATTTCAAGGCATTAATTTCAAGACAATAATTTCAAGACATTAATTTCAAGACAATAATTTCAAGACAATAATTTCAAGACAATAATTTGAAGACAATAATTTGAAGACAATAATTTCAAGACAATAATTTCAAGACAATAATTTCAAGACAATAATTTCAAGGCATTAATTTCAAAACATTTCTTTCAGGTTCCGTTTGCGACATGTTAACTTCAGGACATTAACTTCAGGACATTAACTTCAGGACATTAACTTCAGGACATTAACTTCAGGACATTAACTTCAGGACATTAACTTCAGGACATTAACTTCAGGACATTAACTTCAGGACATTAACTTCAGGACATTAACTTCAGGACATTAACTTCAGGACATTAACTTCAGGACATTAACTTCAGGACATTAACTTCAGGACATTAACTTCAGGACATTAACTTCAGGACATTAACTTCAGGACATTAACTTCAGGACATTAACTTCAGGACATTAACTTCAGGACATTAACTTCAGGACATTAACTTCAGGACATTAACTTCAGGACATTAACTTCAGGACATTAACTTCAGGACATTAACTTCAGGACATTAACTTCAGGACATTAACTTCAGGACATTAACTTCAGGACATTAACTTCAGGACATTAACTTCAGGACATTAACTTCAGGACATTAACTTCAGGACATTAACTTCAGGACATTAACTTCAGGACATTAACTTCAGGACATTAACTTCAGGACATTAACTTCAGGACATTAACTTCAGGACATTAACTTCAGGACATTAACTTCAGGACATTAACTTCAGGACATTAACTTCAGGACATTTACTTCAGGACATTTACTTCAGGACATTTACTTCAGGACATTTACTTCAGGACATTTACTTCAGGACATTTACTTCAGGACATTTACTTCAGGACATTTACTTCAGGACATTTACTTCAGGACATTTACTTCAGGACATTTACTTCAGGACATTTACTTCAGGACATTTACTTCAGGACATTTACTTCAGGACATTTACTTCAGGACATTTACTTCAGGACATTTACTTCAGGACATTTACTTCAGGACATTTACTTCAGGACATTTACTTCAGGACATTTACTTCAGGACATTTACTTCAGGACATTTACTTCAGGACATTTACTTCAGGACATTTACTTCAGGACATTTACTTCAGGACATTTACTTCAGGACATTTACTTCAGGACATTTACTTCAGGACATTTACTTCAGGACATTTACTTCAGGACATTTACTTCAGGACATTTACTTCAGGACATTTACTTCAGGACATTTACTTCAGGACATTTACTTCAGGACATTTACTTCAGGACATTTACTTCAGGACATTTACTTCAGGACATTAATTTCCAAACATTTCTGGTTCTGTTTGCGACACGTCAATTTCAAGAAAATAATTTCAAGACATTATCAAAACATTTCTGGTTCTGTTTGCGACACGTCAATTTCAAGACTTTAACTTCAGGACATTAACTTCAGGACATTAACTTCAGGACATTAACTTCAGGACATTAACTTCAGGACATTAACTTCAGGACATTAACTTCAGGACATTAACTTCAGGACATTAATTTCAGGACATTAATTTCCAAACATTTCTGGTTCTGTTTGCGACACGTCAATTTCAAGAAAATAATTTCAAGACATTATCAAAACATTTCTGGTTCTGTTTGCGACACGTTAATTTCAAGACATTAATTTCAAAACATTTCTTTGAGGTTCTGTTTGCGACACGTTAATTTCAAGACAATAATTTCAAGACAATAATTTCAAGACAATAATTTCAAGACAATAATTTCAAGACAATAATTTCAAGACAATAATTTCAAGGCATTCATTTCAGGACATTAATTTCAAGACAATAATTTCAGGACAATAATTTCAAGACATTTCTTTCATGTTCTGTTTGCGACTCGTCAATTTCAATATATTAATTTCAAAACATTTCAGGTTCTGTTTGCACACGTCAATTTCAAGAAATTAATTTCAAAGCATTACTTTCAAAACTTTTCTTTCAGGTTCTGTTTGCGACACGTCAATTTCAAGACAATAACTTCAGGACATTAACTTCAGGACATTAACTTCAGGACATTAACTTCAGGACATTAACTTCAGGACATTAACTTCAGGACATTAACTTCAGGACATTAACTTCAGGACATTAACTTCAGGACATTAACTT
Source organism: Narcine bancroftii (assembly GCF_036971445.1). Lineage (NCBI taxonomy): Eukaryota > Metazoa > Chordata > Chondrichthyes > Torpediniformes > Narcinidae > Narcine > Narcine bancroftii. The sequence continues at coordinate 125,250,826 of NC_091477.1, read as the reverse complement.
CAGGACATTAACTTCAGGACATTAACTTCAGGACATTAACTTCAGGACATTAACTTCAGGACATTAACTTCAGGACATTAACTTCAGGACATTAACTTCAGGACATTAACTTCAGGACATTAACTTCAGGACATTAACTTCAGGACATTAACTTCAGGACATTAACTTCAGGACATTAACTTCAGGACATTAACTTCAGGACATTAACTTCAGGACATTAACTTCAGGACATTAACTTCAGGACATTAACTTCAGGACATTAACTTCAGGACATTAACTTCAGGACATTAACTTCAGGACATTAACTTCAGGACATTAACTTCAGGACATTAACTTCAGGACATTAACTTCAGGACATTAACTTCAGGACATTAACTTCAGGACATTAACTTCAGGACATTAACTTCAGGACATTAACTTCAGGACATTAACTTCAGGACATTAACTTCAGGACATTAACTTCAGGACATTAACTTCAGGACATTAACTTCAGGACATTAACTTCAGGACATTTTACTTCAGGACATTTTACTTCAGGACATTTTACTTCAGGACATTTACTTCAGGACATTTACTTCAGGACATTTACTTCAGGACATTTACTTCAGGACATTTACTTCAGGACATTTACTTCAGGACATTTACTTCAGGACATTTACTTCAGGACATTTACTTCAGGACATTTACTTCAGGACATTTACTTCAGGACATTTACTTCAGGACATTTACTTCAGGACATTAACTTCAGGACATTAACTTCAGGACATTAATTCAGGACATTAATTCAGGACATTAACTTCAGGACATTAACTTCAGGACATTAACTTCAGGACATTAACTTCAGGACATTAACTTCAGGACATTAACTTCAGGACATTAACTTCAGGACATTAACTTCAGGACATTAACTTCAGGACATTAACTTCAGGACATTAACTTCAGGACATTAACTTCAGGACATTAACTTCAGGACATTAACTTCAGGACATTAACTTCAGGACATTAACTTCAGGACATTAACTTCAGGACATTAACTTCAGGACATTAACTTCAGGACATTAACTTCAGGACATTAACTTCAGGACATTAACTTCAGGACATTAACTTCAGGACATTAACTTCAGGACATTAACTTCAGGACATTAACTTCAGGACATTAACTTCAGGACATTAACTTCAGGACATTAACTTCAGGACATTAACTTCAGGACATTAACTTCAGGACATTAACTTCAGGACATTAACTTCAGGACATTAACTTCAGGACATTAACTTCAGGACATTAACTTCAGGACATTAACTTCAGGACATTAACTTCAGGACATTAACTTCAGGACATTAACTTCAGGACATTAACTTCAGGACATTTACTTCAGGACATTAACTTCAGGACATTAACTTCAGGACATTAACTTCAGGACATTTACTTCAGGACATTTACTTCAGGACATTAACTTCAGGACATTAACTTCAGGACATTAACTTCAGGACATTAACTTCAGGACATTAACTTCAGGACATTAACTTCAGGACATTAACTTCAGGACATTAACTTCAGGACATTAACTTCAGGACATTAACTTCAGGACATTAACTTCAGGACATTAACTTCAGGACATTAACTTCAGGACATTAACTTCAGGACATTAACTTCAGGACATTAACTTCAGGACATTAACTTCAGGACATTAACTTCAGGACATTAACTTCAGGACATTAACTTCAGGACATTAACTTCAGGACATTAACTTCAGGACATTAACTTCAGGACATTAACTTCAGGACATTAACTTCAGGACATTAACTTCAGGACATTAACTTCAGGACATTAACTTCAGGACATTAACGTCAGGACATTAACGTCAGGACATTAACGTCAGGACATTAACGTCAGGACATTTACTTCAGGACATTAACTTCAGGACATTAACTTCAGGACATTAACTTCAGGACATTAACTTCAGGACATTTACTTCAGGACATTAACTTCAGGACGTTAACTTCAGGACGTTAACTTCAGGACATTAACTTCAGGACATTAACTTCAGGACATTAACTTCAGGACATTAACTTCAGGACATTAACTTCAGGACATTAACTTCAGGACATTAACTTCAGGACATTAACTTCAGGACATTTACTTCAGGACATTTCTTCAGGACATTTACTTCAGGACATTTACTTCAGGACATTTACTTCAGGACATTTACTTCAGGACATTTACTTCAGGACATTTACTTCAGGACATTTACTTCAGGACATTTACTTCAGGACATTTACTTCAGGACATTTACTTCAGGACATTTACTTCAGGACATTTACTTCAGGACATTTACTACAGGACATTAATTTCAGGACATTAATTTCAGGACATTAATTTCAGGACATTAACTTCAGGACATTAATTTCAAACATTTCTGGTTCTGTTTGCGACACGTCAATTTCAAGAAAATAATTTCAAGACATTATCAAAACATTTCTGGTTCTGTTTGCGACACGTTAATTTCAAGAAAATAATTTCAAGACATTATCAAAACATTTCTGGTTCTGTTTGCGACACGTTAATTTCAAGAAAATAATTTCAAGACATTATCAAAACATTTCTGGTTCTGTTTGCAACACGTTAATTTCAAGACATTAATTTCAAAACATTTCTTTCAGGTTCTGTTTGCGACACGTTACTTTCAAGACAATAATTTCAAGGCATTCATTTCAAAACATTTCAGGTTCTGTTTGCGACAAGTCATTTTCAAGACAATAATTTCAAGGCATTCATTTCAGGACATTAATTTCAAGGCATTCATTTCAGGACATTAATTTCAAGACATTAATTTCAAAACATTTCTTTCAGGTTCTATTTGCGACACGTCATGTTCAAGAAAATAATTTCAACACATTAATTTCAAGACAATAATTTCAAGACATTAATTTCAAGACAATAATTTCAAGACAATAATTTCAAGACAATAATTTCAAGACAATAATTTCAAGACAATAATTTCAAGACAATAATTTCAAGACAATAATTTCAAGGCATTAATTTCAAGACAATAATTTCAAGACATTAATTTCAAGACAATAATTTCAAGACAATAATTTCAAGACAATAATTTCAAGACAATAATTTGAAGACAATAATTTCAAGACAATAATTTCAAGGCATTAATTTCAAAACATTTCTTTCAGGTTCCGTTTGCGACATGTTAACTTCAGGACATTAACTTCAGGACATTAACTTCAGGACATTAACTTCAGGACATTAACTTCAGGACATTAACTTCAGGACATTAACTTCAGGACATTAACTTCAGGACATTAACTTCAGGACATTAACTTCAGGACATTAACTTCAGGACATTAACTTCAGGACATTAACTTCAGGACATTAACTTCAGGACATTAACTTCAGGACATTAACTTCAGGACATTAACTTCAGGACATTAACTTCAGGACATTAACTTCAGGACATTAACTTCAGGACATTAACTTCAGGACATTAACTTCAGGACATTAATTTCCAAACATTTCTGGTCAATTTCAAGAAAATAATTTCAAGACATTATCAAAACATTTCTGGTTCTGTTTGCGACACGTCTGATTAGCTTGTTCCAGCCACTGTGTAAATTAATATGTTTGGATGGTTCAAAGCGAAAAGTTGAACAATCCCTACCTGGTTTCCTGTGAAGCGTCTGTTTACCGAGAAGTCTTGGTTGGAAGCCGTCAAGTTGCACACTCAAGCAGGTCCACTCTCACCATCACTGCTGCACTTCAGACTCCTTTTGTTTGAATGGAAATAGTCACCTCCTTCATTTTACTCACCTTTCCCAGTGCAGTCTCCTCCCCTCACTTTCTCCAAATCTCACAGGTCTGGAAAAGGTCCTTGAAAATCAAAATGATCAAATTACAAGTTTATATTTTGACATGCTGAACATGAAACAGTCACCTTGTTCATTGCACTCACCTTTCTCTCCAATCTCCTCTCCCTCCAAATTCCACAAATCCAGAAATGTACTTTTAAAAACAAAATTATGAAATGAGTTCTTTTTTCACATCATGCACATCACATGCTTTCTAAAAGGTGAAGCCAACTCAACTTCAATTACAAAGTCTGCAAACCATTTTGGTAAAAAAACACTTCAGTCTAGACACCATGTGCCTAAGCATCATCGGCATTTTTCCCAAAAATTGTGCTGTTTTCCGTGATTGTTTGCACATTTAATGCAGCACACCCTTGGGTTTTGTTTTCTCTTAATATACAAACAGGTTTTTTTGCCCATTTAAGGGTTTGTGAGAACTTGAGAACTTGTGTGCACTGAGTCGTGCACTCATAGAAGAACCTTGCAGGTGCAATTTGTTACACTAGGTCATGGACTCGTTTTGAATCACCTTGCAGGTGCAGTTTGTTACTGCCTTTTTTTAGTTTGACTCAGTCGTGCACTCATTTTGAATCAATGTGCAGGTGCAGTTTGTCACCATTTGTTTTTAATTTGACTGTCACGCACTCATTTTGAATCACCTTGCAGGTGCAGTTTGTTCCTGGTTTTTCTTAGTTTGACTCGGTTGTGCACTTGTTTGGAATCACCTTGAAGGTGCAATTTGTTACTGGTTTTTCTTTTCAATTTGACTCGGTTGTGCACTCGTTTTGAGTCACCTTGCAGGTGGAGTTTATTTCTGTTTTTGTTTGTGCCCTCGTTTTGAATCACCTTGCAAGTGCACTTGGTTAACTTTTTTGGGTTTGTCTCGGTCGTGCACTCATTTTGAAACACCTTGCAGGTGCAGTTTGTTACTGGCTTTTTTTAGTTAGACTCAGTCATCCAATCATTGTGAAACACCTTGAAGTTTCAGTTTGTTACTGGTTTTTTAGTTCAACTTTGCCATGCACTCATTGTGAAACACCTTGCAGCTGCAGTTTGTTACTGGTTTTTCTTTTTAGTTTGACTCGGTCGTGCACTTGTTCTGAATCACCTCGCAGGTGCAGTTTGTTAATGTTTTTTTTAGTTTGACTTGGTTGTGTACTCATTTTGAATCACCTTGCAGGTGCAGTTTGTTACTGTTTTTTTTAAAGTTTGACTCAGTCATGCACTCGTTTTGAATCACCTTGCAGATGCAGCTTGTTACTGGTTTGTTTAACTGTCGTGCTCTCGTTGTGAAACACATCACAGGCACTATTTGCAACGTGATAACTTGCCAAATTAGGCTTCTTCACTGTTCACCAAAACACTTGCCCAAACCTTGAGCCTGGACCAAAAACTGACCCATTCAGCACTCAACTGCTCAAATTCTGTCCTCTCTCAGCGAATTACCTCCCTGTCCCGGCAACTGAAAGGGACCAACCAACACCCACCCCCTGATTCAACACAAATCTCACATCTCAGGAAGGAAAAAGGTTTTTTTCAATAAAAATACTGAAAACTCACTGGCCTCACCAAGTACAACCATGGTAACTTGAGCATTTTCGTTAACTGCACATGCTGTGTGACATCCTTTTCCTTTGCACCTTTGAGGAGGACATCCAATTTACTCCACATTACAAATCAAATGACACCTTATGGTTAGCATTAGGGTTACAACTGCAACACATCTGATCCTCCATGCCCACAGTTTCTAGTTAATTCTAGTGTGATTGGCTTGTTCCAGCCACTGTGTAAATTAATATGTTTGGATGCTTTAAAGAGTAAAGTTGAAAGGATCCCTACCTGGTTTCCTGTGAAGCATCTGTTTACTGAGGAGTCTTGCTCGGAAGCCTACAAGTTGCACACTCAAGCAGGGCCACTCTCACCATCACTGCTGCACTTCGGACTCCTTTCGTTTGAATGGAAATAGTCACCTCCTTCATTTTACTCACCTTTCCCAGTGCAGTCTCCTCCCCTCACTTTCTCCAAATCTCACAGGTCTGGTAAAGGTCCTTGAAAATCATAATGATCAAATTACAAGTTTATATTTTGACATGCTGAACATGAAACAGTCACCTTATTCAATGCACTCACCTTTCCCTCCAATCTCCTCTCCCTCCAAATTCCACAAATCCAGAAATGTACTTGTAAAAACAAAATTATGAAATGAGTTCTTTTTTCACATCATGTACATCACATGCTTTCTAAAAGGTGAAGCCAACTCAACTTCAATTACAAAGTCTGCAAACCATTTTGGTAAAAAACACTTCAGTCTAGACGCCACGTGCCTAAGCATCATCGGCATTTTTCCAAAAATTGTGCTGTTTTCGAAGATTGTTTGCACATTTAACTCAGCACATCCTTGGGTTTTTTCTCCTAATGTACAAACAGGTTTTTTTGCCCATTTAAGAGTTTGTGAGAACTTGTGCACTCAGTCGTGCACTCATAGAAGAACCTTACATGTGCAGTTTGTTACACTAGGTCATGAACTCGTTGTGAACCACCTTGCAGGTGCAGTTTTACTGGTTTTGTGACTATCATACACGCATTGTGAAACAACTTGCAAGTGCAGTTTATTAGCAGCTTCGTGACTCGCTCATGCACTAGTTTTGAATCACCTTGCAAGTGCAGTTTGTTGATGCTTTTTTTTTAGTTTGACTCGGTTGTGCACTCGTTTTGAATCACCTTGCAGGTACAGTTTGTTACTGGTTTGACTCGGTTGTGCACTTGTTTTGAATCACCTTGCAGGTGCAGTTTGTTGCTGCTTTTTTTTTTAGTTTGACTCGATTGTGCACTCGTTTTGAATCACCTTGCAGGTACAGTTTGTTACTGGTTTGACTCGGTTGTGCACTTGTTTTGAATCACCTTGCAGGTGCAGTTTGTTACTGGTTTTTCTTTTTAGGTTGACTCGGTCGTGCACTTGTTTTGAATCACCTTGCAGGTAGTTTGTTACTGGATTTTTTTTTAGTTTGACTCAGTCGTGCACAGGTTTTGAGCACCTTGCAGGTGCAGTTTGTTACTGTTTTTTTTAAAATTTGACTCGGTCATGCACAGGTTTTCAATCACCTTGCAGGTGCAGTTTGTTACCAGTTTCTTTCAGTTTGACTCGGTCGTGCACTCGTTTTGAATCACCTTGCAGGTGGAGTTTATTACTGTTTTTGTTTGTGCCCTCGTTTTGAATCACCTTGCAGGTGCACTTGGTTAACTTTTTTGGGTTTGTCTCGGTCGTGCACCTATTTTGAAACACCTTGCAGGTGCAGTTTGTTACCGGATTTTTTTTTTGATTTTTTTAAATAAATTTGACTCGGTCGTGCACTCATTTTGAATCAACTTGCAGGTGCAATTTGTCACCGTTTATTTTAATTTGACTCTGTCATGCATTCGCTTTGAATCACCTTGCAGGTGGAGTTTGTTAACGTTTACTTTAAGTGTGACTCAGTCGTGCACTAGTTTTGAATCACCTTGCAGGTGCAGTTTGCAACATAACTTGGCCAAATTAGTCTTCTTCACTGTTCACTTAAACACTTGCCCAAACCTTGAGCCTGGAACAAAAAATGACCCGTTCACTCACCTGCTTAAATTCTGTTGTCTCTCACTCCAAATCATCTACCTGTCTCTGAAACAAAGATATCAACCAACACCCATCCCCGTTGTTGTGTTTTCATTCAACACAAATCTCACATCTCAGGAAGGAATTTTTTTTTAATACAATACTGAAAATTCACTGGCCCCACCAACTACCACTTACTAACTTGAACATTTTCATTAACTGCACATGCTGTGTGACACCCTTTTCCTTCGCACATTTGAGGAGGACATACCAATTTTCCCACATTACAAATCAAATGGCATCTCAGGATTAGGGTTAGTGTTACAGCTCCAAGACATCTGACCCTACGTCCCCACTGTTTCTAATTAGTTCTAGTGTGAAGTTCCAGCCACTGTAAATTAATGTATTTGGATCCTTTAAAGAGAAAAGTTGAAGGATCCCTACCTGGTTTCCAGTGAAGCATCTGTTTACCGAGGCATCTCACTCAGAAGCCTCCAAGTCGCACACGCAAGCTGGGCCACTCTCACCATCGCTGCTGCTTTGGACTCCCTTTGTTTGAATGGAAACAGTCACCTTCATTTTACTCACCTTTCCCAGTGCATTCTCCTCCCCTCACTTGCTCAAAATCTCACAGGTCTGGTGAAGGTCCTTTAAAATCAAAATTGTCAAATTACAAGTTTATATTTTGACATGAACACTAAAGAGTCACCTTGTTCATTGCACTCACCTTTTCCTCCAATCTCCTCTCCCTCCAACTCCCACAAATCCAGAGATGTCCTTGAACAACAAAATTATGAAATAAGTTCTCTCTTTATGCACAGAACATGCTTTGTAAAAAATGAATCCCCCTCTCGAGTTCATTTACAAAGTTTGCAAACCATTTGGGGGAAAACAAAACACTTCAGTCCAGACACCACGTGCCTAAGCGTCATCGATAATTTTCCAAAAATTGTGCTGTTTTCCAAGACTGTTTGCATATTTAACTCAGCACACCCTTTGGATTTGTTTTCTTCCTAATTTACAAACAGGTTTTTTTTTTGCCCATTTAAGAGAGTTTGTGAGCAGTTGGTTTGACTCAGTTTTGCATTTGTTGTGAAAAACATTGCAGGTGTACTTGGTTTCCAGTTTTATTTTAAAAAGAGGTGATTCATTTTAAAAGGTCAGATTTCAGATTTATTGTCAAAGCACACACCTGGTATCATATACAGTCTCTCCATTCCCTTTGCCTCCAGGCACAGCAAAAATTCCACTAATTAGTTGTGCCACAAGTAAACTACATAGTATCAACAGAACTGGAAACAGTAAACAACCAACTGCAATCCAGAGAACAAAAAGAAACCTCAATCAGGTCCTCAAATCAGACTCAGTTTTTCATTGAAGGGCAGCAGCTGTTCCTGAACCTGGTTGTTCGATTCTTGTGGTCCCTGCACCTCTTTCCTGATGGGAGCAGCAAGAACAGAGCATGTGCTGGGCTTTTGATCATTGCTGCTTCCCTCTGACAGCCCCGTTCCCTGGAGAATTAGGGTGAGGGTAGAGTTTTGGCTGGAACGTCTTGGCCTGTGTTCACGACCTTTTGGAGGGCTTTTCATTCAGGGTTTTTAATGTTCCCATACCAGACTGTCATGCAGCTGGTCAGCACTTTGCACCACACCTCTGTAGAAATATGCCAGGGTTTCTGATGTCAAACCACATTCCAAGCCTCAACTCAGTGGTTCTCAACTTTTGATTCACTCAGTGTGATAGTACAGACCTATCACCAATGTATATAGTTACAGTATCTAGAGTATGTAATGACTGTGCTGACAGCAATTGGCTGAGAGCTCAGCCACACCTACTGTCTGGGCCTTAAAGGGTTGTGTCCCTAACCAGGTCGGATCATTCCAGACTGGACGGCCACCTGTGAAGAACTCCTGTCTTCTTCTAATAGAAGCCTTAGTTTAGATCAACAAGTCTTTGGTTCTTTTGACGATCTCTGCACTCAGCTCAGCAGGCCCCATGCCATCAGTCTCTGTGATAAGTATGGAATTATTTCAGGTGGAAAGAGAAAGTTTGAAAACCACTAATCTTATCTCATTGACACGTGATGTGCACCGTTTCATAACTCCAAAGGAAATAGGCCAATGACAATTTTTCTCAAGCAAAATATTTCAGTAACATTTGGGTCCAGAGCAGTTATCGTCAACCTTCCCTTGCCACTCACATCCCACCTGAAGCAATCACAGAACACCAATAGCCAAGGGAATACTTAGTGGTAATGTGAGTGAAAAGAAAAAGCTTGGGAACCACTGAATTAAGTGGTTAATGTCACCATTCTTAACAGTGCAGAATGACACAGGGACCTTGGTGTTCAAATACTATCTCTCAAGCTTGTCACACAGCGAGTCATTCAGAAAGCTTGTGGCCTGCTGGCCTTCA